>NW_008685411.1:0-19814 GCF_000695815.1 Acanthisitta chloris
GAGGGCACGGGGCTTGTTCTGTGTGGAGAAGACTAAGGGCAGCACTCACCGCGGGCTGCAGCTCCTCTCGAGGGGCAGCGGAGGAGCAGCTCCGGTCTGTGCTCTCTGTGAGCGGTGGCAGGACCCGAGGGAGTGACATGGAGCCGTGTCAGGGGAGGTTGAGGCTGGATATTAGGAAAAGGTTCTTCACCCAGAGGGTGAACAGTTCACTGGAACACTCTCCAGGGAAGTGGTCACAGCACTAAGCCTGACAGAGTTGAAGCAGAGTTTGGACAGTGCGCTCAGGCACGTGGTGTCATTTTTGGGGTTGTCCAGGAGTTGGACTCGATGATCCTTCCAGTTCAGGACATTGTGTGATTCTGTGGTCTGGCCCAGCAGTGCCTGGGGACAGCAGTGTGTGTGTGGGCACTGGGCTCCCCATGGGGCCAGGGCTGTTGTGCCCCTGCCCCAGGTGCCGTGAGGGTCCTGCACAGCTCCTGCACACACACACACACACACTGCTTGCACCTGCCCTGCAGTGCAGTGATGTGAGCTGAGCTGTGAGAAGCCCCTCGGGAGCTCCTCACAGTTCAATCACTGTGATCAACACTTGCAGCGCGAATCGTTTACATGCTCCATGCAAGGCATCATGTTTCAGCACCATGTTGGATTATGTTTTCCATCAGTGTAATTAACAGATGGTTTGGGTTGGGTTTTTTTTTTGTGTTGCAGTGCAGTCACAGATCTCACCAGATAACCTGCCTTCTTCTCACAACTGTTCCACGACATATAACAGTGATATAGGAATTCTAGCAAATTAAAATCCTGCAATTTTCCTGGCAGGTTTTGCCATTTCACAAGGTTGAAAATACAGAGGAAAACAAATCTCAGTGGGGAAAATAAAATAAATAGGACTTCGTTTAAAATGCTTTCCTACAGGCCCAAACAAGTCACAGTATATTCAACTTTAATCCATAACATTGATTGATATGTGACAGTCTGGCTATAAAAAGATCCAGAGAGGAAAGAATTAAGTGTTGAGTGCAGCAAGGTAAAATGCATCAAACTAAAATGAAGAAAATAAAGGACTACTGCCTGATCTCTGTACAGGACACCATCATCCCAGTAAACAAGAAGTTGGCAAAGGGAGGTTTGGTTGTTAGGAAGTAGATGTGAATGCCAAGGCTGCTGATTTTGCCTCTAAATCCCAATCCACCTCCCTGCCAAAAAGCAAATGGCAACAGGAAGCTTGACAGGAACATCTCTGTGTCATGGGAAGGAAAGGTTGGTCTGGGCTGCACTGGGGCTGCCCCACTGGGACTCGGGGAAGGCAGGGGGCTGCTCTTTGTGCTGTTGGGTGTGGGTGACCATGTGTTCACACTGTTGGTTTTCCAGCTGGGTCCTCTGTTCACTGCTCTGGGATCATCTGACCTGCTGTCCTGGGTTCTGCAGTTCCCATATCCAGGACTCTTTCTTTAGGGGTAGAAATACCATTTCTAATAGCAGTTACAGTATTTTAGTCATGAATTCTCAGGCACATTCCTCCCAGGCAACCATCATCTCCTCCCAGTGCTGTTTCCAATCCCATATTCCTCGCAGAACATGTTCTTTCCATTTTCCCTCCTCACCTCTGAAATGAAGGAGAAAAACAGGACATGTAGTTAGTGAGGTAAAGACAGAGAGAAACAAACAAAGGAAAGCAAAATGTGCCTCATAAGTAATACTGGTGTATTCAAGGACCAGTAATATTTACCACAAATTTGTGAGGTAGTAGGTGCTGTATATTAGAATTTTGAGTAATTTATTTCTGGAAGCTCAGGGGACTAAGATGGACAAGCAAGGCTACAGCGTGTGTTCCGCAGGGAATAAATGGAGATGGGAGCGGTTATAGGGCAGTTCCTGCTCTTTCATATTTGCACAAATCTCATGTGTAAAATCAATAGGATCAGAATTTCAATCAATAAGTTTCATTTCAATGGTTCTAGCCAGAGGGAATTACGAAAAGTGCCATATAGGAGGAGCACAATCAAGAAATCCAGAGGCAGTGTCCTCATGAGATGGCTGCATTTTCTTCCTGTCTCCTCCAGCAACTTGCCAGCCTCAGAGTCATATTGGGAAACTCTCCAAGGGTTTTACTAAGGGAATTAGTCTTTTGTATCAGCCTCTGGCTACTCGTTATCTGACAAATTTGTAGCCAGTGCCTCCTGCCTTGGAGAAAATGATTTCTCTTGTGCTTGACCAGTGTGGAGTCCACACTCAGCCCTTTGTCCCATGTACATCCCCATTGCTATGCGATAATCTGCTAATTTCTTTCTTAAGGGAAATTCAGAAATGAGCAAGTCTTCTTGCTCTCTCAGCTCTCAGAAAAATTCAGAGGAGCAGCTGTGAAATTGAGCCATTTCTGAGCCATTTTTTTTTGCTGCTGCTAACTGAGCAGAGCTGGTGTAAATGTTTCTTTTGAAATTTTCTTAGAGGGAAATTTCATTTTTTTGAAAAATCTGCTTATTCATGGCAGATGAATTTCAAGAACCTGAAAGGAAAAAGCCTGCCTCCCCCACCAAATAAAATACATTCCAGCCTACTTGGCTTTTGAGATAAATATATTGGGTTTTGTTGCTGAAAAAGATGTTTCCCTTTTTCAGGAGCTGACAGAAGTCCTCTTTTAATAAAAAGTGGTTGCTGGTAGTAACAACTTCAGATGAAAATAGGCTTATTTTTCCCCCCTTAAATACGAGAGAACTTATCCATAAAAGGTGTGGGGGAGAACCTTTTTTTCCCAGCCATTCCTGCAGTTAAACCATTTCACTCGAGGTGCATAAAGAGCATCCTTGTTTCTGCTTGGACTGCTGTCTCCCAGACCTAAGAGCCAGCATGGTATTTTAAACAGAAGTCTGTATTCTCCTGTACCTGATCTGTGCCTCAGCACAACCAGCTTCTTTCTGCAGTTTTCCACCATTGTGCTAGAAAAATCAGATAGTCACTTCTTTAAGAAGTGAAGGATGGTGGCAGAACTGACAGGTGTCTTTGAAACACACTGTGCCAAAGTGATGTTGCAGGATAGGTGATGACTTTGTGATGTGTTGTCTTCTCCTGGGTGCATCCAGACCGGGGAGAGATGTGCCCTCCAGTTTACCTCACTGTTCAGGCTCTGCCACTCAGCTCAAGTGTTTGTGGAGTGCTCTGGGTTTCTTCCTGGAATCACAGAACAGTTTGGATTGGAAAGGACCTTTAAAGTTCATCTAGTCCAACTCCTCCACATCTTCAACTAGACCAGTTTGCTCAGAGCTCCTTCCAAACTGACCTTGAATGTTCCCAGGAATGAGGCATCTACCACCTCTCTAGACAACCTGTGCCAATGTCTCACCCCCTCATCATATAACATTTCTTCCTTATATCTAGTCTAAATCTACCCTCTTCCAGTGTGAAACCATCACCCCTTGTCCTATTGCTGCAGGCCATACTCAAAACTTTGTCCCACAGCTTGTCAGGAGGTCCTAAAAGGGGGTAAGGAATCTATTCAGTGGACCTTGAGAAAGTCTCACAGCTACCACAACACTGCCACCACCACAGCTGGGATTGCAATAATATCGGAGGGAACATCACATTGGATCCATCCTGTAATTGGTTGGCATTGCTGGTTCAGCACATCCTCAGTGAGCTGGTGGGTGGTATGAAGAGGGAGTGGGGCAAACCCAGGATGAGGGTCAAACCCAGAATGATGTGACTGTAGCAGATAAGCTGCAATGCTTTGCAGCTTGTCTTTCCCCTCCTACTTCAGGATTGTTCTGTCCAATCTATAATCTTGTATTCCTTCAGTAGTTTTAATGTACATGCTAATGGAATGGCCACCAATCCCATGGAGAGACAGCGATGCATTCTAGCAGATCTCACCATTACAAAGTTTTCCCCGGATATTCAGCCTAATTTTTCATTCTATAAATTGATGTCAATTACCCCCCAGCTAAACCTAGTTATGCAGTGGAAGACAAGTTTAAAATACTGCATGATCTCACTAAATTGGAGAAATGGACAGAAATCAATACAATGAGAGGCAATAAGAACACCCATAAAGGTTAAGTGGTTGATGGAGGAAGGATTTAATGAAATGCACAGATACTAGGTCAAATTGCAAATATCCTTACTTAACTCTTGCTCACTCCATACCCCACAAATGTGTTCTACTCCAGCAAATCAAATGAGGAAGCACCTTGAAATTTGACTAACGACTTGGAGAAGTAGGGACAAGTATTAAGGGAAGACAATGCGTGAGGTGGGTTTATCATATAGAAAATTGGCATTAAAACAAGAATGACCCACCAATATTAAAAAAACCCACACCAAAACCTGTGGATAATAATATGACCTGCAATCTACTTGGTGTTAAGAAGCGAGTTGGACAGCCTGACCAAGTCTAGAGAAATGCTGAAAAACCTACTTTTGTTGTTAGTTTTTCTTGCCTGTCTGGGTGAATGATGATAACTACAGGACCTGGGAGTCACTGACAGCTCCTGGTTTGGAATTGGGTGAAGTTTTTGGGCTAGGGTTTGTGGGGTTAACACATTTGCATGGCAGAGAGGTACAACAGCTTGTCTTCAGAGTACTTGGAACTAACCTTAGAAAGTTTTCTGTTCGAGTCTCTCATGCCACAGAGAGGAGAACTGGATATATTCTGGGGAAAGTAACAAATGCCAGAGAGAAGATCTGCTAGAGAAGCTGAGGAGAACTGCATGTACTGGGGCTGGAGGAGCTCCTGAAGTTGGTCTATCTACCAATCAATGAAGAGCTGAACAAAAGCACTGCTCAGGACTCATGTGGCTCATACCAACGATTTCCTGAGGATCCATGTCAGTTTCTGCACAATAAAGGTGTTGTCTTTTTAAATATAAAATCAAAGGTTTCTACTACTTACTGTGAAAAGACATTTATTGTGTGGCCTGAAATAGGACATTACCTAAGTCAGCAGAGAGCCCCAAGTTATGGTTCCTCAAAGTGAGAAAAAACTTGTCGACAACCCTTAATGAAGTGTGACCTTCTCTCTCTCTTTTCTGCAGTGACTTTCAGCTCCCAGCTCTAAGGAACCTTTGTAGTGTCAATGTTTTCAATTTTCTAGTGGTTCAGGGGCACATGGCAGATAAAGAAAAAGGCTTGTAGACCTACAGAAAAAAAAACAGACCAGAAGGTAAATGATTAACTATTTTGTTGCTGATCATTGAGAGGAAACCAGTATAGATTCCCTTGTAGGTATTTTCATTGTTGGGGACAGGTTTACATAAATATGTGCTATTTACTGTCCCTTCATTCAACCCAATTTCTGCTTGTATGGTAGTGCAGATATCTGCACTTCAGTGGTGATAGGAAAACCTAAATGGAACAGAAGTGAGGAAGAAACATTTATCCACGTTCTACAGTAAGAAACATATAATAGCATGGATGATTCAGCAGGTGCACCAGTAACCTTGAAAAGCCACAAAACTGAAGGTATACAATGTTGTCCTTCAGGCAAGGGTGAAATGGTGCCAAAAATGAGACAGAGTAGTTGACCTTGGCTTGGGGCTTAAGGAGGACAAGGATCCGTCAGCCCTTTACTATTCTTATTTCCAGAATATCAAGGGTGATGATTTAGTAGGAAGTAAATTGTTCCAGGCACAATCCAGGAGCACTGGTTAGAGGCAAAGTCTTGATTTCTCTGTGTAGGAAAATCAGTCATTGCTTAGTCTTGGTGAAACTGAGCTTAACCTTCTGCGTTAAGCATTCCAGCTCAGACATGTAACTGATTGCACATGAGTGTCATTTCGTTCAGCTACTGTCATCAGATGCAAGATTTGGACAGACAATTTAAGCAGCTCCCCTTGCAGCACTTCAGGAACATTCCTGGTTTTATATAAATGCTATCCAGAAACCTTGCAGCTATCATTCACACGAGTAGTCCTGATGAGTGATCTTATTGAGGGATGCTAATTCAGTCCCTGAAAATATCAGTGTATACTAAATTCACAGTTCTCAGAAGCTAACTCCAAGTACAAATACACCATTAGTTAAACACAACTCCTGCTCTTTTTCTCTGCAGAAACATTTCAGTGGTTTTTTTTTAATGGAGTTAGCACATTGTTCTTCTATTAGAAACATGTTAAAACATTTAAAAGAAGCATCAGCTCTACCAAGTGTTGTTTCAGCGTTATGCAGTGTTTCCTGATTCTAAGTACTGATGTGATTTGTGAAGACTGGCTTTAGCTGACAGAGGCTATAATCAGTGGAGGGAAAAAGACACTTCTCCAGAGGATGAATAACAGGAATCATCTCTCACCTTTGATTTTGAAGAGAGCCTGTAGACCAGCTGTCCTTGGCTGAAGCTAACCTTCCTTAGCATCCCTCACAAAGCCCTAAGCCAAGGACTTGCTTTCACTGGAGGGGATGAGGGAGAACAAATTCTGCACAGGCAAAAGAGGCAGTGATATTCTGAGAAGGTCATATTGGGGGAAATGACATCTCGGTCAAGGATGAAACAGTACCTGAAGCAAACTCTGTATTTGGAGTATCAGTGCACTTGGTTAATATCAAAATATTGGCTGGATGTTAAACCTGATCCAGCTTCGAAAAACAGGAAGAAAAAAGTCCCGTAGAAAAGATCCGCCAAAGGTTATTAAACACAGAAAATTAGAGCCTCTGGGTGAAGCTGTCCCCAGGTGACAGGCTGTCAGGAGCAGAGAGTGCAAGAGGAGAGGGCTGCTGTGCGTGTGCCTTGTCTGTAACCATACTGCCACGGCCTCCACCAGCCTTGGTGAGTGTCAAGGAGCCTGAGCGAGGCAGCCCATCAGTCTGGCATGGTGTAGCCATCCTTACCTACTGAGTGTGACTGTGGCCAACAAATACCACACAACTTGCTGAGAGGGGGGCATTTCCCCAGGGGGCTGCTGTTGGCTGTTTCTCATGGCTCCCCCAGGCAGCAGCAAAATCCTCTTGCTTTCAGTGGTGTCAGAAACTGAGCATCTGGCCAGCTCAAGAGATTTCTGTATTAATGATTAAGATGGTGAAAAACACATCATCACAGCATGAAGAATCCAGGTCTCTGCACTAGTCCAGTTTGTCTGAAATATATTTGACTGCTGCCTGGACCAGAAGATCCCAAATTTAGCTGAAAATACTTACTCTGCAGCTAAAGAAGTGTTTTTCAAATGTACTGCATGAATACCCTGATCTCCCAGCAGAATTGTGTCCAGGAGCTGTGGGTGCTGGGCTGGGATCTCTGGCAACCTGCATCGATAGTTCACATGAGTATTAAGCTGACTGCCTCTGGCTTTCTCTCTTCTTGAATTCGTGGAATGTCACATTCTTTTCTTCATCTCCTTTACTGTTGGGGACAATTACACTGAATTATTAAACACTTGCCCTATTCCACCTTTCAGAAGGAGGTGACATGACACATAGGTAGTCCTATAGTTTAGTGTTCATATTTGGGATGAACAGCATTGTGTAAATGTAAGTTATTCATAGCTTCTTGATTTTTTTTTAACCTTTGGAAAAAGGTAGATGATCCCTTAGCATACACACAAGAATGATACTTCTTTCTACCGTTTCTCCTTTGCTTTGCTTGATATGAAGAGCAGAATAGGTCATTTGGAAGTACTGAAGTACTGAAGATAAATGTGGTGGGATTTAACCTGTGTGCAGAGTTTGAAGTTGTTTGGATGAGAGAACATTCAGGCTGGATGTAAGTCCACTGCCTGCAACAGGCTGATGCCAAAGTAGAATTAAAATATGTTTTCTTTAAGGCAGAAACTAAGGGTCACATTGGTCATTTATTCTACTTGATGATAACCAGTGGTTGGAGAGGGTTTGGAGATTCATTTGACAGCTGTAGATCTCTTTTGTACCAGGGTGGCCTTGGCCTGCACAAACTGAACACCAGAGACACACATCACAATAGTACCTGTACTCTTGCAAGAGGAGGATGGTTCAGGAGGGATCTCTAGCTGCTCAGCTCCACAAGTGTTGTCAAGCAAATAAAATGTGCCTTCCTCCACACATCAGCTATGTGTACTTTAGCATGTGATTACAAAATAATCAAACCAAAGCCCACCAAGGAACTGAGGATATATTCTGGGCAGTTTTGATGTAAAAAAACAGTGAGGTCATGTATTTCCTCTATCCGTTGTAGCAAATGGGTCATATGACTGGCTGGCTCAGGAATAAATACAGTTTTAATCTCTTAACCAAGTCTACAGCAAATCAGTCTCAGTGAATCCCAGCTAAATGAAGAGATATAATGGATATATTTGAGGAAAGACAAATCTGCTTTCAAGTGTGGCTGTGCTGCTGGGTGAGTGGGCTGCGGGGCTCACCCTCTGTTCCTGTGTGCCCAGATAAGTCAGCTGATTTTGGCAATGACTGTTCAGTACATCCCAGTGAGGCTGCACAGTGATGCACCCCTTGATTGCACCAAGCCAGGAGCAGCCTGGGAGACCACCCTGCCTTGGGGTACTCAGACACCTTCCTGAGCCTTCCCTGATGAGCAAGTGGCTTCACTGGTTGCTGGGTGATGGCAGCACTGAACAGCAGCACAAACACATGCTCGTGTTGCTGGGCTGGTCTAGGCAGGGACTGGCAGAGTACAAATCTCTGCCTGTTGTTCTCTTTCATAGAATTTTCTTACCTTGTAAGGACTTCTGTCTTGGCTCATTCTTGGACCCTGGTCTCTGCTGAGCCACAGTGAAATTGCAATGTGTTTTCCTATGGCATGTAAGACAAAAAGGAAATGAGGTTGTACATTACTACCAGGAGGGTCACAAAGAGAACCCCAAATCCCAGTGCGATCTCAAAAGGGGCTGCTCTGTTCTCTGAAAGTACTCTTAACAATTTCTGTGGTAGTGCTACAGAGAATTACATCCCAAGTCCTCAGACATTTGCTCAAGATGCAGTAATATGAATACATTGCAGGGAACAGATGAAAAGAGCACTGAATCTTTAAATATATACAAAGTTATCAAGTAGTATCTAAATCCCTTAGGTTATGACCATAGCAGGATGTGTAGATCTCTACTGACTCCCTCCTAAAATCACTGTCTGGTTGCACTAGACACCTAGGAAGAATGATGGAGTGTCTTTGAATAACTTTTGTGATTGTACTGGGCAGATGGAAGTCTAACAAATTGATTACTTTATAGAGAGAAGTGGAAAAGCCTTGTCTTAAGAAAATCTGAACCTATACAAATCTCGGGTGTCAGAGACCCTTCTCCAGACCATGTTTCACATTTCCTCTTTTCTTCCTGCTGTGTTTTGTCTCCACTTTCTTGTCTCCTTCTCTCTTAACTGCCTTTGCTTATTTCATTCCACGCTGCTATTGCCAGGTTTGTTTTCTGGTTCAAATTCGTGCTCCCTTTCAGAGAGCATTGGGGATAGCTGAGAAGATGTCTGTGACCCACAGATAAACAATCTCCTCTGTGAGTAACTATTTCAGCTCTTGCATGCAATGACACAGGGTGCTGTCACTGCCTGTTAAACAGAAACCCTCCTTTGGGAGTATGTCCTTGCTATCTGCGCAGCTTTTATCTTCCAAATAAACCCACACTTGAGTCTGCGTTTGCTTGCCTCAAGACAAAACTCAGTAGCTGCTGTGAGCAGTGCCAAGGTGAGATGACGTGAGTCTGTGGATACGGGTGCCCTGCTCTGGTTCTGCTTGCTCTCTGTGCTGCCAGGAAGCTGTCTGAGGGTGGTTGGACACAGTTTGTTTGCACAAGGCTGGGAGCTGCGGGAATCACATTTGCGTGACTTCAGGTCAGCTTAGAGCAGGGCAAACCCTGGCAGAGGGACATGTTCCCCCACCCCCTGTTCGAATGGGAAATTCTGGAGGAAATGTCATTTATTTGGGGAAACAGAAACACACCTGGTTATGATCCCCCAGGCACCCTCCATGCTAGGGTGACAGCCTGAAAAGCACTTTTCTCCTTGTGTGATACTGAGGTGGGACCATGTCTAGGGAGCAGCATGTGCCCAAACCTCCCACTTTGGGTTTCCCAAGAAGCCTTTTCTCCAGGAGCACTTGGTGTGATGAGATGAAGAGCTGCAGGTTTGTGGCATGCTTGCCCAAGTCCCCATGGCTGTAACATTTCAGGAAGGTGCAGTAGGATGTGCATCACAAGTCCTAGTTTTGTCAGGAGATTTGCCCTGTTGATGGCCCTGTGGTGGTGGCCCTGGTTGTGCACAGTGTGAGAGCAAAGCAGCTCTTTCCTACTGGCAAAGAGCAACTGAGGCAGCTCCTGCCTGTGCAGTGCCTTTGCTGATACAAACAGTTTTGCTTTTCCCCTGTGGCAGGACAGTCTTACCTTAGTTTGCTTGGCTTTGTTGAGAGAAGCAAGCTGAAGGGGTAGGAGTTATCTGAAACTCCCACTCATCTGCCTGGTACATTGCTTCTCTTGCAGAATATTTAGCTTTCAGGCCATGGAGACTGCATCAAGCTTCATCAGCTGATGTTGAAGGTTTTTGAAGTTTCAATTGCTTCCTTGCCCGAGATGGAGCTATCATTTTTATTGCTTTGGTTGCTTAGGCAGGGAGAGGGAAAGATGAACAAATCAGTACAGCCCTCTTGAATTAGGATTGATTTTCATGAATTTTTCTTGTTGATTTTGAAACACAATTGTTTCTAAAACATTTAATTGATTGAGGTTTTTTCTTTCTTCTTTCTTTTCAGCAGTATTTGTCCTCAGCCATTTGCCACTGCTGGGAGAGGAAAAAAAAAAAGAAAATAAGCTCTGTGTGAGATCAAGATTTCAACGCATTACACACCAAAACATTTGTTGCTATTTACTTTTAAAAGTGCCCTTCTGGGGCTGCACGGCTAGAGCTGCCATCTGTTCGGGATTACACTTCGGAACTCCTGGTTTCTCTGCAAACCTCCCACCTGGCTCTGCTCCATCAGCAGAGGGAAGAGGTGGTGGGGACAGGGCTGGCTGCAGGGGAACAGCACCTTCACAGCTGGATCTGCAGTCCTGGCCAGGTCTTCAGGAGACCACCAAGATGGAAAAAAATTGCTGTTAGTGAAGGTGACTTCAGAGCACTTTTTCTAAGGTTCAGTATGATGTTATGTGTTTGTTAAAATATGCCAGGGCAGGAGTGTTGCTATTCATCTCCTCTGTTTAGTCAGACATCAGGGGATGTTGGCAGGCATGTGCTGGGGCCCCTAGGAAAGCCTTTGCCTGGCTCGGCTCCTGAGCTGAGAAGTGGTGGCAAGACAGAGCTTTTCACGGTGCAGGTGGAAAACACCAGGGGCCCCTGAAGTGGCAGGAGCATGACTGTACCCTGGAGTCCATCACTCAGGGAGGGTTGAGTATCTTCTAGTGCTGGAAATGCCCCAGGCAGCAAGAGTGCTCATCACATGGTGAGTCGAATGAGGGAGGTCTTCAGTGCAGGTTGTGTTTAGTTGTGCTTTGGGAATAAAGTGCTTATCAGTGCAAGAAACATGAGGTTTCATTGTGGGGCGGTCTTTTTTCTCTCTTTTCCAAAATAGGTTTGTACAAAAGGTCTAAGCAAAATCTCTGGGATTTGTTTGGCAAGGAATAGGTTTCAAGAGCCTTCACTAATCTCTGCAGGTGTGGGAAGCTGGAGAGTCTCAGTGACCAGTCCCAAACCCAATGGAGATGCTGGCACAGCATTTTCCTCCTGGCTTGGATCTGCCTTACAGGCCCTGATGGCAACAGATGCTAATTATTAACATGACAGTCGTCACCTTTGTGGCTATAACTCTCCTCTACACGTCTCTTATGTACCCTTAGCCCATCCCAGCTTCAACATCACTGATATGACAAATGGTTAAGCTACGCAGGAGCCTGGAGATGGGTCTGTATTTACCAGCTTTAGAAATCAACGAACTGAGGTGCTGAGGAAATAAAGACTGGAGCCAGGGTATCACTTGAGCCTGCATCAGGGAACCTGGCAGGCTCAAACCAGGTGTCTGCTTGCCTGGAAGGGTCCTGGTTTTCACAACATGGTGTTCTGGGGCCAACTTTATGAAATTGCTCAGAGACATGAAAAATGAGCAGTGTTTCTCTCAAGTAATCAGCAAACAGGAGTTCTTGTTGTGCCAGTGCTTTGCAGATGAAGGAAACTTGTTTCTCTGGGTCCAATTCTGCATGCTTTTTTGCATTTTTGGACTTGTGGGCTTGCACACTTGGGGAAGTCTGAATTATGGATAATACACTAGCGCAGTTCCTCTGAGTCCCCACTATGTGCTCTGAGTCCCCGATACACTTCTGCTACAGAGAGGAAATGGATCTGCTTTTCTAGATAGTCTCTTACCCAGATTTGTAATTACAGCCAGAAATACTCATTTTTTTAGAAACTGAGAGAGTTTAGGCTCCTGAGTGCTTGAGCAGTTTTTAAAAATTGCCCTGATGCTTCTCAGTGACTTGAGTAAATTAGAGAAATATATCCTTTCATGTGCTTCTCCTCTATTTACTTATGCTTCCACTGCCCAGAAATTATTTGCACAGCTAGCAAAGAGGCAAGCCAAGGCCTGTTAATGGCACCATCCCTGTTTATAGCAGTGCTGCCATTTGGAGGATCTATTCTTGCCTTGGATCACATTGGCAGTGCAATCTCCAGCCCCCAGAGCAGCGCAGTGGGCTCAGGAGTGTCCATGGCATTCCACAGCCAGCCCAGGGGAGAGGGTTTGGGAGAAATTGGTTTGATTTTCTGGTTTGTTTCTTAACTTTCAGTGGTAAGGAGATGCTCTACATTTGGTGTGCACAGTACAGCTGCTCCAGTGGAGCCCTGGCATGGGCTCATCCAGCTATTTGGGTTCACACACTGGTTTTTTATAGGTTTATCACTAATCACTTTACATAAGCATGGTGGAAACATATGCAAGGTTGGTCATGTAGAGGTTTTGCACTAGTTTGACCATGTTGACTCAGAAAAGAGTTTGTATTAATCTGATGCCAGGTTTGTGAGAAGCAGGGGATGGGGAGTAAGTTCTTTGTTCTTCTAGTGGCCCGAGAGGCTGTGCTGCAATGTGCACTAATTTAGCAGGTGTATTCTGGAACTAAAACGTGTTAGACCTTCTTATCTCCTTTAGGAAGATATTTTCCCCTTTGTTTTCTGTGTTAATAAGATCTGGACTGAAATTGTGCCAGTGCTCTTCCAGATAATATCACCAAATGCAGAGGAAAGGAATAATGCACTTCCTGGACGTGTCCCCAGGGTCTTGCAGGGCTCCTGGTGACTGCAGAGATGCTAGCTGTGGGCAGAGCAGGAGGCAAGAACCACCTGGACAGCACTGGGCTGGGAAGGCACTGGCCAATTTATTCTTGGACTAATCACGTCAGGCAATGGAGCCAGCAGCAAACTGTGTCACGAAGAATGTAAAATATTGGCAGCATCCCAGGCCTTTCCATTAGGGCTGGATTTCCCGTCTCCTCTCCCTCCTTCCTCAAACCTGTGTTGTGTTGATGCTGCTCTTTCACGAAGAATTAAAGTGAGTCAGATTCTGACTTCTGTCAGGTCTTGGTGTTGTCAATCCAGGCATCCTGTCCCAGCCCAGGAGAGTCTCAGGGAATCTGCTCTCTAAGGTTATAAAATCAAGGCTTGAGTTGTAATAAAGAATTAATCTTTTCAAACTCCCCTTTAGCCCATGCAGTTCTGTCCATCTCCACATTCATATTGTAAATGGGTTTTATAAGCTTGCTGAAAAAGCAAGGAGGTGGGATAGTTTGCTTTCTCCTTGCTGGAAGACAACACTGTTTAACCCTTTGGGTCCAGTACATGTGGTTGGAGGGAGTGGGATTTGCTTTTTGCTGAAGACTGAAGTTAAATTTGGGAGGCACATGGGAGCTGACCTTTCCCATAGCAGGTTCCCAGCACACCAAAGCTGACCAGCGTTGTGGTTTGCAGCCTCTCCAGTGCTGTTCATCAAAGGCTGGGCTAGCAGACCCTGCCCAGAGGTCTTTAGAGCTGCATGAAACACTCAGTCCTCGCATCAGGTGTGTGGCCAGATTCAGTCCTACTTTTCCGATGTGGCTGCTTGAGCTCAGGCTTCAGCAACTCTTTGGACAGAGATCAAAGGCTTCATCAGAGAATGGGGGTGCTGTTACTTATGCTTCGTCTCTAATAAAAAAGACACAACCCATCAGCCAGTCTCGTTGACAGGATACACAGGGCAGTGAATCCCTTCTTTTTGCCAATGCTTAAGAGGTGGTTTTGATTTTCGGATGTATGTGTTCCTCAGTTGTCAGGCTGTGTTTAATTATTTAATTAGTCATGCAAATTTCAGTGGCATTTTTGTACATCTAAGTCGTTACTCTAGCAATTAAAAGGCTGCTTTGATGAGCTCCTCTCGCAGTGCGTGGTGCAGCAGAGCCTGCTCAGCAAGTTTTCGATGTGGTGGGCAGTGAAGTGATGAAGGAGATTCACTTTCTGGCTCATTGAAGGACCATCAGGGGTATGGTGAGGAAGGGTCTGCTCCCAGCAGTAGAAAACACCACATGAATTTGTACATTGGTGCCTTACCAGCCCTTGGGAAGTTGAAGATAACAAGCAATAGCTAGTCTCTGTTGGAGTAAAATGTGGGCCTGGGGCACTGCATGAACTCACCGCTTGCAGTGTTACTGATGGCAGTGGAAGTCCCAAAGAGTCCATCACAGGATGCATCATCAACTGTCCAACTAGGCAGAAACCTCCCAGTTTCCCTACTCAGCCTGACAGGGAATCAACAGGAGGAAATTTTTGATGGGCAACAATGAGCTTTTCTGAAAGAGGAAGATCCAGGGCCATTTTCAATGCTGCCTTCAGACCAAATTGTGCTTATCTCCTCATGTAAAATGAACAAAAACTGGCCAAGGTAACTGGAAGAGCAGCAGTCCTCAATCTTATACAATATGCCAATTATTTTCCTGTGAGTATGTGTATGATACGTGTCTGAACTAAGCAGCAGCATTTGTAGGTACCTCTCCTGCCAGAGAGCTGGTGGTGAACAGGAATAGCTTCCAGTGGCCCATGAGGATTCAGAACAGGAAAATGCTGTTTGTGTGGAAGTGGTTCATTATATGGAGTGCAAGTGGCTTCTGTGGATGAGTCTTTTTATGAGTCTACAGAGCCTTGAGGGTAAAAACTTGTTAGTTCTGCAACAGCAGGAGAGACCCCCAGGACAGAGGGTGCTCGAAGGGCACAGCCTGGTGTCATGCTGGGCACTTTCATTCAAGCCAGCATCACTGGGCTTGAAGTGAGCTCAAAAGCTTTGATTATTGGTTCTTTGGAAATCCATTTATGCTGCCTATCACCCCCCTAAAATTATGTTTTGTTCCTCAGCATTTAATTGCTTTACTTTGTCAGACATTGTTTGATGGGAAATCAATCTCAGTGTTTTTGCTGTTGCTTTCCCAAGGAGACCTCCCCTTTCTCCAACTTATTCCATTAATATTTATTGCACTGGCAGGTAGGATCCTGAATTAAAGTTTCTGTTATTTCCCCATCTCCCAGATGCTTTCTTTGTACTTTTGATCAATGTTCAAGTTGCTTTGACTCTATAAATTTATTGCCCTACATTCTCTCTTGCAGCCTGTAAGCTGCAGCTGTATTTTGCTTTCAGGTCTCCTGAATCCACATCTCCTTAGTACTGTCTTCTTCCAGCCTCTTCTGTCTCCAACTCTTTCAGATCACTGTAGGATGAAGCTGCTTAGGACCTTGTCACCCACCAGAGTAATTAATGCTGCATTTGAGCCCTGTATCTGTCAGTGTTGGGGGAGAGCTGGGGGCAGGCTGCATGTTGGCAGGTGGTGAGGAAGTTGTCCATGTGGGAAGCATTAGCTTTACACTGTCCTGCCCAAACAGGCATGGTCACTGCTGGTTTGGCAGTAGCACCCTGCAAAGCCAAGGCTGTCGTGTGTCCATGGGGTCTGATGTGTTGTGCTGAAGCCCTGAGGATGGGTGATGGGTGGGTGGCTGGAGGGAGCCGGGGAGGCAAGTCTGCTGACCTGGAGCTGGTGTGATGCTCCGGTATATAAACAGCCACTTTGCCTCTGAGATGCTTGATTACTCTCACTGGGAATGAGACTTCCTTCCTCCTGGAAGTCCTGGCTGGGAAAGCAGAGGAATCAGATGAATCTGTTGGGGAAATTCAGAGAACAGGAAAATGCTGTTTGTGCCTTTTGGAGCTAAACAATTCAGGGGCCCAGAGGTGGGCATTGGAATGGGCTTAGCAGGATGGACTCTGCCTGTAAACCACAACCCTGGATGAGCTGTGCTATGTAGGGCTGTGGCTGGGAGGGGAACTCCCTGAAGGCAGCTTTCATCGAGACCCAACTTCTGCCTTTTGGGGCAGGGGATTGGAAAAGGTGCACAGGAGGGAGACTGGGATGCCATATTAATATAGCAAATGGCTTTTGTAAGCTGCCTTAGAGAGGAAAGAGGGTGTTGGCTGGCAGCACATGAGCTTGGCTTTTCTTCTCTCCCAGCGAGCTGTGGGAGGGTGGGTGCTTGTGCACTGCAGCAGCCGGGCACCACGGGGGCTGGTAGCTCAATGGCAGCAGATGATGTGAGCTGACTTTCCTATCTCCTCTCATCCTCCCACACTCCAAACCCCACTGCTGTTACTGCACCAGGGGTGCTCTGGCCATCCTGCAGCCCCCAAGTAGGGGATGCTGTAACCCAGCAGCTTGGGAACACCACAGGGTTCCCAGCACACAGGGTGACACATTGGAATGGGATAATGTTCTAGGCAGTTAATAAAAATCAGAATGCTCATCTGTTTGTTACATGAGTCCACCTATGATTCAAGGACCTCCAGATTGCATAGTAATTGAGCATGGAGGAAGCAGAAGAAGACAGGAAAAGGCATTATTTAGAGATATTTTAGTAAGAGTTCATTATTTATTTATGTTTATGGTTAGTTCCCACATCAGCACGTGGGTCAGTGTGGGATGTGCTGTGTACTGTTTGGAAGAGGGCCAGGTCCCAGTGGTGTGCCCCAGCACTGGGCTGTCCTGCACATTCTGGCAGCCAAAAGCCAAATTGTAAAGGCATGTGAAAAACCCAGGGCTTTCCCAAACTCCTGGAGAAAAATGGTGCTTGTGCAGCCCAGTGAGCCACTGAAGGCTGCATGGATGAAAACAAGGACAGGAGGAAAACATCCTGTGTGCTGAGAACCAAGAACACACCCATTTCTGTCGCATCTTCCTCAGCCCCAGGTGTTTTAAAAAACCATTTTCTTCCCATCTCTCTCTGAGCTAAAACCCCAGCCTCAAGGGCACAACATGCACTTGCCCTGCAGCGGAGGGTGTGATCTGGTCCCTCAGGGTGGTGTGCAGAACCTTTTCTCTTGCATGCTGGATGCAGAGGGCACATCTCCCATGAGGAAGATGGGCCAGGTCCATCACGGCTGAGCCCTCCCCCAGCTCAGCCCTGGGCATCAACACACAGGCTTCAGCCCCTTGAGTTTGCTGACTCAGACCTTCACTTTTGGCTGCTGCCACTTCCTGGAGCTCATTGTTTGGCCCTGCTTCCTTCCTCACCGGTGCTGGACCGGGGAGGAGTGGGTCCACTGGCTGGGGCATGAAGGGTTCAGCTCCTCAGTGCTTCACCCCATTTTCAGCACAGCCCCCTCCCCATCCTGCCACAGAAGTCACTTCCATGGAAAAGTAAGGCTGTAGAGGAGGCAAGAGATGTTCCCTCCCTGCCCTCTCCTCTCCCTGTCCTTAGATCCATTGGGCATTCAAAATCCACTCCTGCCTTCTGAAATTAATCCTCAGATGACAAGCTAAGTTGTGGCAACATTTGGGAAAAGCCTGTTTGTATGCCCCGACCAAAGTGTCTCACTTTGATACCTCCCTGGTTTTGGGTTCTGATTCTGTAGAACTGGGTGTTTAGGAGAAAATGTTCTTCAAAGGCTTTTATGCCTTGTGGAAAAGGAGAGATAAACACAAATTACTTGAAAAGTGCTGAATGAATGATGGATGAAACTTGGCTGTGTCCAGCTGGTAGTGGTTATATGCAGAACTCAGTCTGGCTCATTGTTTGGCACCTAAGCTTTGCTTCACCTCAGGTTTACAGAAAATAGTTTTAGTCCCATTCAAGTATGTCCCAACAGTCATTCAGTCCCATCTGCAAAGGGAATTGTACCTCTCTCAAGGTCAAACAGATCTCATTTTTTTGCCTCATTTGTTCATTCCATTCATGTTTCTTCTTTGTGTTGCTTCATTTCAACATCTTTGAATAAACCAGAGCTGAATTATACCCCAGAAAGACAATGCAATAGGTCAGTGGTAATGAGGAGCAGGAGTAGATTATTGGGTAAGTATTCATTTCTAGAGACTTTTGGAGGTACCAGAAACTTTCAGAGATACACATGGCCTTGTGAAGGATGGGGGGAAGGCTGGATCTGAGCAAGGCTTGGGATAACCCCTCCACCCAGGACAGAGCTGTGTCCCTCCTGCTCCACCTGTGTTTGGAGACCTGTCTTATCCCCATAAGATGCCTGGTCTGACCACATTGCCTGTCTCATTTCAAGACTCATCTTCAGCAAAGCCCTCCTAACTTGGCTGCTCCCAGCAAGTGCCTGAGCTCCTGCAGGGCTGGCAAACTGCTTGGCAGTAGCTCAGCGTGGCTGTCCCTGCTGCAGTGATGCCAGGGCATGCAGTGCCTGGTGCAGGGATGCTCAGGGAGGTTTGGCTCCTCCTGCTGTTGCTCACCTGGCAGAAAATGCTCCACCAATCCAGATTTACTCATGGTATTGTGGTTTATGGTATTTTTCAGCATTTTATTATCATTCTTCTTAATAAAAAGATAAAAAGCCACTTCTTAATAAAAAGATAAAAAGTCTCTTGCCTTGTGTTTGTTTTTCTGTGTCTTCTCACTTCCCCCTCTATCCCCACACTGCACTGCAGTTTCGCTAAGGTAGTCCAGCTAGCCTTTCCAGACTGGGAGAAAGCCCTTTCCAGAAAATAATGGGAGAGATTTTACTGTACATCCATTCTAAAAATAAAACTACTCTGTATTTCTGGAGCATCTTTCAGCTGCTGATTTCAAAGATCCTTGAAATTCTCAACTAATGAAGCATCTCAGCTCCCTGGAGAAGGAAGCCCTGGGTATTGTTATTGGTACACTGTGTGGAGGAAGGACTGCTGCTTGTTCTGAGTTTTGTGCAGCCTCTGAAACTGTGAAATCCTACATGACAAGAGGGGATATGAGGGGATTTGAGCCCTGACTTGCTGTCTACCAGATCCCAGCTGGTGGAAATACTTTATTCTTGTCCTAAGTAAGGAGGTTTTGTCCCTCACAGCCCCTGCCTGCATCCTGCCCCTGGCTCCCCTCTTATATTCCAGTTACAAGAGTCAAGATCATCTTCTTCCTTTAATTTTTATACAGCACTGGACACACCCAGGGCTTAATCCAGAATCCCCCCCAAATTAGAATATGTTAAAATTTGGGGTATTTTCCCAGAAGAGGATGCATTTCGGTGGAGGAGATTCCATGTCTGATTTGGCAGACCAGTCCCCTGTGCAGGATGGTGCACACATACAGACCCAACTCAGGCTCCCCAACTGTCCTCACAGCAATTCATCCCTGCAAAACCAGGAGAAAAGGCTTCAGCATCTGTGTAAAAGCCAACACAACCCCATGTACTGTGCAAGCTTTCAAGGGCTTATTTTTTTGCATGAAATATCCTTGAAATGTATCATTTCTCATGCTAGATGGTTTTTAAAAGCATTGAAGGAGGAGGACAGGAGCAGCAGCTGAGCTCCCTGTCTGCTCACCCCATGGCACAGCACTCTGAACACAGCCTCAGCCAGCTCTTAGAGCAGCCAGGAGCATCTCCTGCCTTGTCCTCAGATGGCATCAAAGCAAGGAAGAGC
>NW_008685411.1:19834-47966 GCF_000695815.1 Acanthisitta chloris
GACCTCTTCCCAGCCTCAGGGAGGGGCGGGATGGAGGAGGTTTATTTTAGGAGCTGTGGTTGCTCTTCCCAGTGGCTGTGGCCATGGGATGGCTGCTTGCACAGGCTCTGCCCCAACTGGTGTTGGGCGCTGCATTGAGCTTGTGGTGGGCTAAAAACATTGGGAGAAAAGGGTCTGCCTGTGAGGGTGGAAAATGTGGAATTTTCTCAACCAATTAAATGCATGAAGAATGAGATACTTTTTTCTCTAAACCCACCACTTCCCCAGCCAGCCAAACAACGTTTGAGTTACTGGTGGACTGAAACTTCTTGATGTTTCTTTTAGGACACTCCTTTTGGAGGACAGAACTCCGTGGGGGTTGTTCCCTGTCCCTGACTCCCAGCAAGTGACATCTCCCAACCCTCCTTGGTGTACTCTGCTACAGGTGGAGGGAGGAGGGATGGATATTCCCGGGGAAGGTAGGAGAGGGGAGAAAAATGAATGCTGAAGCTTTTTGTGTGGTGCACAAGATCCCTGGAGCCCTCAGATGCTGCATTTCAGAGGCTGGAGCCCTGTTGAGGTTTTCCCATAGTTACAAACCTGTGCTGCCAACTTCATTGCTGCTGTGCCTGCTGATTTCCAGAGGAGCCAGCACAGTACCACAGCCCACAAGACTCGTGGCAGTGATGTTCTGCTGGCATGCAGAAGCCTATGCAATCCCCACAGCCTTTGATTTCCTCACTCCTGTTTTCAGCTTTTTTATCTTTCCAAGAATTGCACTTTTTCAATCCTATTTTACTACCCCTGTAGCAAAGCTTTCATCTGCTGAGGCATCAAAAGCTTTTCTGAAGTCCAGGGTGAATCCTGCCCACTCCTTCCACCTTCCCGAGTCTTTGATTACCCCTGGAGCAGATGATGGCCCTGCATCATGCAGTCTCTCCCAGCTGGGAGCTAGAGTCCAGCTGGACCCAGTTCTGGCACAGGGAACTTCAAAATCATCACATCTTCCTGCTGCTTCATTGGAAATCATGAACCTAAATACCCACGTCCATCCCACAGCCAAGACCGGAGTGTGGAGTTGTTCAGGTGGGGTAAAGGGGAAAAAAAAACCCATTTTTTTTCAAACACGATTTTTGGAATTATTTTTAGAGCCTAATGTATGAATGCGAATCGTGGGTTTAGCCGTGTGAAACCTCCTTTTCATCTTTTTACCTTATCATTATCCCTGCACACTCAGTTTTATCTGCAGTTTGACATCTTTTATCCCCAGCCTTGCAGACAGCAGAAATAAGGGCAGCTCTGCTCCCCAGCACTGGAAGCACTGTGTATGCAGGGCACACCGATTTGAAATTATAATCCTCTTTTTGTTGTATCCTTGCACTGTTTATTGTTACTGTATATACTTGTTGTTGTAGTTTTCCACTTCATGCAAAATACATCAGAAAAAAAAAAAGCCACGACTGCTTGAGGTCTGTTTGTTATTCTCTGTGTTCAAAACTATTTCTTAAAAACTAACTTCCCCGAAGTGCCTGCGTTTGCCCTTCGCTTGCCATCACTCTGACTCCACTCCCATTAGCACAAACCCTATGAGCTTCCCAACAAACTGCAGAAAGCTCTTTGTTTGCAAAGGGTTGGAGGAAAAACTGTGAGTATGTTCCCAGAACTGGGGAGCTTGTCCCTTTGGTTTGATTTGCTGCTTGGCTGATGTAACTTGGGACTGTTTAGATTTCTTTGATGTGGCTGGTGCTGTGGGTCTGTGATGTTCCTAAGGCTTTTTGGGTAGTCATTATCCTGTCACTGTCTTGCTGCCGACAGCTTTTACGTGGCCTTCCCTCCCCTTCTCCCCCCCAGCATTTTAAGACTAAACAAAAATACATCAAATGGCATTTTGTCCTTTGTCTTTAATTTGGCCCCAGGCTGCAGTTTTGGCAGTTGGGAGAGGATTTCTCTAGGCACTGGGATGTAAAGACTTCCTCTGTAGTCCTGCTGAGGGAACTGTGGAACAAACACCCCATAACCTGTGGGTTTCAGTGTTTTGGGCTTCTCCTGACACCTCCCCTTTGCATACAGCAGTGAGCAACAGCATTGGTCCTCTCCGTGGGGCTGGTCTGACCTCCTGGTGGGAGGCAGGAAGGGACCAGTGCCTCAGCCCTGGGTGGGCAGCTGCCCTGGCCTCAGCTCCTGGCTGGAAATGGACTCCAGAAAAAGAAAGAGCTGCTTGATGGAGAAGATAGAGCCAGACCCATCAGAGATGCTCAGTGAAAGGAGGGACCAGAGGACATGAGTTGCATGCAGGAGATTGAGGCTCTTCTCCCTGATCCAGGGCAGGAAGTCACTGATGTCCCCAGATAAAAGTGCAAAGCTGGATGCTTCTGTTCAATGGTGTTATACAACCTGGCACAGAGATCTCATTTATTTTCTCCTATCAGCCTAATGTGATGATTTGGGAGAGGGGGGAAGAGGCTGGGCAGAGATCTCCTGAACAGTTGGGCTGGGATTACACTTTTTCTATGGAGCTCATCACCGTAATAACCAGGAGCTCTGTTTATCAGCCCACCAGCCATGCCCATTTAGGAGATTACCATTTTCCAATCTCATTTCTCATAAAAGAGGATTGCTGCCTGTCCCCTCCCCATCCCAAACCCCTTGCTTATGAGCGTTTATCTGCTCAGGGTGTTTATGAAGCCCCGAACAGGAAACTTCTGTTTATCCTCTGCGTCATCAAGAGCTGGAAACTCAATGGGATAATTACTCTTTCAGGAACACACATAGCCCATCAGTAGACTTTGGCATCTTGCTGGTGTCCATAATCTATAAATTTGCCCTGAGGAGTTACATGGTGCTTGTTTGTTTCTCTTTCCTGTCCCTTTAACTTGCCATGAGAGTGTGGTTTCTGACTTTCAGGGTGTCTCATAGAAGGAGGGAGTGTTACTTAAGGTTAAGGAGATGTGCTGCTCCCCTCAAAACTGGTGGCACTGAGGGTGTCCCCAGCAGCAGGGGACACCTTGCCTGGGTAGTGCCAGCTCCAAGGCTTTGCTTGCTCTGAACGGGCATCACCAGCTGCTCCCAGGCTGCAATTGGAGAAGACCCACGTGGAGAAGGCTTCTTCAGATGCTAACACAAGCACCTAGGCTGGAAGAAGGCTGGGTCATGAATGATTTGTTTGGCAGAGCTCTTCCCTTTGCTCTCTGTACAGGTTGCAGGGAAGATGTTCTGATTCCCTTCACCCTTCAGACAACAATTTTCGAACTACGTAAAATGAAGAAGTTCATTAGCGATATCCACCTGATGAAATTCGAGATGTGAAGTGTTTTGACTAGCACTGTTCAAATAGAGGAATCACTCAGGAGTATATTGCAATCAGTGCATTAAGATAAGATCCCAGAGCATTGGGTTTCCAGAGAATTGATTATAGATTAGCATCCCACTGCTTCAGAAATGGAGTCAGCCATCCCTGTATAAACCAGGAGAGCTGACAGATATGGATGGAAAAATGAGAGAAAAGCAGGGAATGCCAGCAAATACTAGTGTGCCACATGGTCCCCAATGCCACAGCCAGCTGAGCATCCCCAGGCAGTTTGTGCACACCAGCATATCACAGTACCCAGTTTTTCTCTAGGGGCTGCATTCTCCCTGCACTGCTCCCCTGCTGCCCCCCAGGACTTGGCCTCGCTGACCATGCACGGAGCATTATTTTGGCAAGGCTACAAACATGGAAATCTCGTGCGGTTGGTCAAAGCAAATTCATTCAAAGTGAGCAAGTGCTTGCCAAGTTGCTTTTTTTATTTTTTATTTTTTTAATTCCTTTTGGCTGTATTCACAGGCCACAAATCTGCAGGCAAGTATGGGAGCCGTGTTTCTAATTTGGTCTGAAACTTTTATTCCCGCTTGGCGCAGAGCGGTTGCGAATGATGGAGGCTGTTCCTAATCCTGTGCCCGGCACATTGAAAATGTGCTCCGTCCACCCAGCACTCTTGGAAATGGAGTAATTTGCATTGCATAGCAATTTTTGGGAGATAAATACAAGGTTCAGTGCTTGTGGGGACAAGGACGTGGCATCCTTACTGCATCGTATGCAACCAGAAAGCAAAGACAGCAGTGAAGCAACACGGAAGGTCTGGATTTTAGGGGCTTGTAAAATTCAAGGCTGCCTTAAAAAAATGAAAGTCAACTTTTGCCTTTGTAAACAGAGTATTTCCAAGATCCTGTTGGAGGAAGCCAGAACTTGGCTGTGTGCTTAAGAAGGAGAGTTGTCGAGGTTTTATTCCAGTCGATAGTATTAGCTGCATGCCTAGGGATAAGCGCCTGCTTAAGCAGCAGAGTGCTAAGGTTTGTCCCAAATGGGACAAGTCCTGCTGATCCCAGAGGCTTCCAAGTGGTGCTGCCCATCAGTCAGAACATGCTGTGGGAACCCCCAGGGGAACAAAATGTGGTGTGTCAGGAGTAGAGGTTGTCTCTAGATTCCTCCACCAGACAAGAAACTGGCAAACTAAATACAAACAACCTGCCTTGTATCAGGTGTAAATGTGTTCAACATTCCCTAAGTGTGATACTTTCCTGCATCCCCCACCATCACCTGTGATTTCAATTCAAGATGAAACCACCTCCACAGCTAGGCATAGCTGGAAACCATATCTCCTTTATTAAAAATGTTCTGGCCTTCTTTTTCATGCCCTTTCTTGAATTCAGATGTTTTCCTTAGGAATACCCATCAGAGAGACTATGGATACCCCATCCCTGGAAATGTTAAAGCCCCATTGGAGAAACCTGGTCTAGTGAAAGGTGTCCCTGCCCATGGTAGGGGCTTGGAACTGGATGAGCTTTAAGGCTCCTTCCAGACCCAACCACTCTGCGGTTCTGTGATTTGAAAGAGGACTTAAAAGTGCTTGTCAACATTGATATGGACTAACCCTGTCACAGATTGCTGCTGGGGTTCACTGCAGCTCCAGGTGGCTGTTGGCTCTGGGCTGTGGTTCTCTTTTCTCCATTTTCTGGGCCTGTATTTACTGGCAGAGCACTCGTCACTCCCTTGGTGGGAACTGGATAAGTATCTCCTGCCAGCTGTGAGTGGGGTTTGCATTGCTGCTAGCAAGGGGTGAGGGCAAGAATCCACCTTCCAGTGGCAGCTTTTTTCTCGTGGTTATCACAGCCCAGGTAGTTGTCTGTCCATGAGGCAGATGCTACATCTGCACAGGTATTTGTGAATTAATAGTGGAGAAGATGTGAAGGAGAGTGGCCAGAGCGATGTGTCTTGAAATGTGGGGGAGAGTGATTAGTTTGATAAACTGCACAATTGTCAGAATTTCTGTTTCATAAACTATTTAATAGCATTGGGGAACTACAGGACTCCCAGATCCTGAAGGAGAGAAGCTGGGCAGCGATAGGAAGGGCTCTGCACATCACCACCAGCCTGGCAGTGTGGGAATGAGCTCTTGCTCCTCCATCAGCCTGGCTCCACCGAGCAATCCAATCCCTCCTGCAGTGCTGGATGGAGGAGAGACGACACAGCGTCTCCCCCGAACTGCTGGGAGCGTGTGTCCCTCCTTACACAGAGACTCTGGAATGATGCCATTAAATCACAGCCTGAGAGAAGCAGCAGGGAGCTGTGCTTAAGACGTCTATAGGGAAGAGAAGGGTTGGGTGAGGATAGCAGGGCTGTGACTGTTTGCCAGAAATTTGAGACCCAGAGGCAGCAAGTTACAATAAGCAAAAGCCTTGTGTGTGGATCTCATTAGTCTGCTAGGAATGCATCTCTTGCATAACCCCAGGCCAGGAGCTGGACATTTTCACATGCCACCTGCAACCACATGATGCAGAGAGCAACACATGCCGGTGGCACGTGCTGTGTGCCCCCAGGATCCTCTGCACTACTGAGCAGATGGGTTTCTCCCTGCCCTGCTGCTCCTCACTGCTGCCAGTGGCCAGAAAATGCCATGAGGAGTGATGCCAGAGTGAGGGTGGGAGGGAAAGGCACCCACAGAGATGCAGGGACTGACGGGAGACATATCCCAGGGTTGGGAGCTCCCGGCCACACTGGCACGCCTGCGATGCTGGTTTCCATGGAAACCCAACACAAGATGTTCTTCCACAGAGGAGCCACCAGCAATGCAGGCTGGACTCCAGGCTGGACTCCAGGGTGACCTCTGGTCACTGTTTGGTTGGCACAGAGGGGACTGTAAAGCAGATGGAACACCTGGACCTGCTTTGGGATGAGCCATCATGGAGCATATGGGTCATGCCATCCTTGGGAGTGCTGCTGGGTGCTGTGCTGCATTTCTCGTGCTGTTCTGGAGGGAAAGGGTTGTCATTGCAATCTGTTCTTCACCTGGGGTGTGCTGGGGAATTGCAGGGGTGTCCCATGGGGCTCCAGAAGAGCAGTGAGGTCATGCTAGGTGAAGTGGAGGGAAGGCCTGACACATCCCTGGGGTGCTCAGGCTCTGTCTGAGATCAGAGTGGGGCTGAGACAGGTTCCCCAGGGTATCAAGGAGGAGGAACAAGGCTGTTTCATGGGGTTTTTACAGCGTCTCTGTTTTCCCTTCCTCTAGGGGCTCCTCAGGTTTTAATATTTCATTAAAGTGCATTGCAGTTTTCGCTGCATGGCAAACAGAAAGAGCATAGCATCTCCAGGCCAGATGCTGCCAGATTCATCCTATCCAGAGCAGGCCATAAGAGCCACATCCTGGATGTCTCCACTGGCCTGAGTGCAGGTGGGACATCCACCTCTTGGAGATGCAGTGTCCCAAGCCTCATGACTTTGAGCTGCCCGTGACAGTGTGGTCCAGGAGATATAGCAGTTGATACACTGCTCTGCCCAAGCAGGGCAGAGGGGATTTCTCCTGCCTCATTTCTGCTGCAGGGCATTGCAGCTGAGCTGCTCTCCAGGAGGCAGCTTGGGTTGGTGGACGAGGGAGGTAAGCAGGATTTGGCCCACAGGGGCCATGTCCCTCCATGCCTACAGCTGGAAGCTGACAGCCACAGCTGGGATGAGTCACTCCTGGCTTATTTTATCATCCCTGGAGGAAAGCGGTGTGAATCACTGCATCTGAATGCAGAGGTGTGCTAAGGTGGCTGATGTACCTTATGTTGCCTGGGGCTCCCTTCTGGCTGCAGCCTTTACAAGGGACCATAGGGCTGGGAAGTAGAAATCCAACTTTCAGACACTGTGAGTCAGCTGAGCTGAGCCCATGACCAGCCTGCATGGCCAGAGCACAGCAGCCAGTCACACCACAAATGGGTGAATCACATCCTAAAACCAGGAAGCAAACTGTGAGGAGGAGGACCTGGGCATCATGACACCCAGACCAGAGACCTTGCTGCTTCTCCACCCTTCCTTCCAAACTCCCCCTGGCCCCCCCGAGGCTGTACATTCTCCTTGCTGTGTTTCCTGGAACATGATCCCCCCAATGCCCAGGATTGCTGATTCCCAGTGGAAAACCTGCCTGCAGGGAGTGGTACCTGCTCCAACACCTGCCAGTGTCCCCGACGAAGGAGAGTGCCTGCTGAGGATGATCTTCAAGGTCGTAATACAGAGTAGCTGGGCTGTACTAGTGTTAAATTACATGTCCGTGCAGAGGCAGCACTTCATCAGGTGAGTGATGGGAGTGCTGGTGTCACACACTGCTGGGCTGGCCAGGGTGTGTGAGGACAGAGAAGTCATGCCCATGTCCACACGGTTTGCTCAGCAGTGCTGCCTTTCCCAGGATCTTCTCCAGTCCTCTGCCAGGACCAGGAACCAGACCCAGCTTGGCAATGCATTCAGCTGTAGAATAGAGCTCTGTGCCCAGGTTTCCACCAGCTGCAAATGCAAACTTGCCTGTCTGACAGCTGGATAGGAGTGGGGATTGAGGTCACTAATATGGGTGACTGCAGGTGATGCTGGCTCTGCCTCTCCTACCTCCTGGAGGATTTCTGTGAGTTCAGGTTGAAAATCACTTGAGGAAACATACAGCATGTGGCACTGGTCATGTCTGATGAGCCCTCTGCCCAAATAAATCGCCCTGCTCACAAGCAGATGAGGAGTAAGGGGTGGTGGGAGATGTATTTAGTTCAAGGGAGTGCGAGTGACATGTGGTGTCCAGGAGTGTCCCCAGTGTTGCTTGTGCATTTTGTCTTTGAAGGTAAAGCAGAGCCATGTGGCTAATTAAATACAAACACAACTTCCTGACCCTTTCGGGGTTTCTCAGCTAACCCTAGTTCAGCCCTCACAATGCCTTCAAGATTTAAGGCAAGGGCACAGATTTCCAAGGAAAAATGAGCCATGAGGAGGAGAAAGGAAGCTCTCCCTGGGATGTTACCCATGGCCTTCAGCTGATTTTGGGGTCAGTCCTTCCCCAACAAGGACAGAACCAGGAGGGCCTGTGGGGTCTGAGCCGTGGGGCTGGGATGGGGAGGGCTGGGAAGGGGGAAGGCACCCCTGCATCCCCCTGCAGCTCAGCTCTCCCCAGAGGGCATTGCAGAGGAAGGAAAAAGGTGAGTGGAGAGACTCAGATTACAAATGTACAAGCATAGGAAGCAGAGATATATATTCCCTGGATATTAATTACCTCTAAATTGTCATCTTTTTTCCGGTGAGCAGGTACTTTAGGCAACTGGATATATGATGGAAAGGAGACTGTGTCAGGCAGTGGGAGGACGGACACCGTGGGAGGTGGCTGGACACCACCAAAAGGCTGAGCTCTGCACGTGGCTGATGGCCCATCACTGGAGCATCCCAGCAGCCCTTGGATCCACACAGGGACACTGCCCTCTGCTATGATCATGAAGACTGGCCTGGCTTGGGACTCACCCCTCACTGGGCACACTCAGTTTGAGAGCTTAGTTCAGAACAAACGCCTGCTGAGTTGGGAACCCTTGAGCTTAAACAAGAATATGTCCAAAAAAAGTGTCATAAAGTATCGTGCTCTGTTCTAACCAGGAAGGGGCACCATTGATCTCAGCAAAAGGGAAAAGAGACAGAGGCTGAGAATAGCCACCATGGTGTGACTGGAAATGTACTTCACATCATCAGCCTGTGAATTTTAAATACTGAGGAATATATTTTGGGGGTTACATTGAAAATAAGTGTTGTGATCTTTTTTTCCCCCTGTGGTTTGGAGTTACCTCTCCCCATGGATGGTACTGAAGGGCTCAGATGCCATTGACTGGGTTCTGGGGATCAAAGCTGCATTTTGCAGGTATTAATATGGTGTAAAACTGCTTCTGAATGAGGGCTGCTGTACCAGCCAGGTCCAGGTAAGGCTGGCACCTCTGCTGGGAACTTCCTTGGCCACTCCTGCCATTTGGAAGAGCAGGAGGCAGACCTGGCGTGGGGAGTACACCAATGCTTTAGCACAGAGTGGCAGGAAAACCAGGAACACGCCTTCCCAAAGTGTCACAGCCTTTTATTTCACTGTTTTCTAAGAGAAACACTGCAAATGTTGGCCTTGAACTGACCTTTGGTCATGAAATTACCTCGCCTCAATTAAATATTAAAAACAAACAAAATGTCCTGAGTGTGGAATGAATTGTTTTGCTCCACCTGCGGGGATTTTTTATTTCACTAGAGTGGGAGAACTGAGAACCCAGTGTCACATTGGCTCACCCCGAAATGAATTTTTGTTCTGGCTTCCCATCATTAAATGTCAGCAAAAGAAGAAAAGCAATTATTTGAAGAGCAATTTTATGACATGAAAATGCACCTCCCCATCACCACCTCTACTGGGATTTGGGTGGTTATTGCTTTTTGCTGGCTTCAGGGAAGACTCCTGCATGATGCTGGACTGTATTTGGACCCACAAGACCACAAGGCTGGTGTGCTGGGGTCTCTTGCTGAGGCTGTAGAGCCTGCAGCAGGATCCCCATGGGTGTCAGCCTCTTGGTGGTAGAAATTGTGATCCTCATTGGGGTTGGTGTTTCTTCTCCCTTTAGCCTTTGCTCCTGGAGTCCAGTGATTCGTAAGATGATCTTATCTTATTTATCTTCTTTTCTGAATGTTTTTGTGGTTTTGCAGTCCAGCTTAAAAGAGAAAAAAAACCAAACAAAACAAAAAATAACCCACAAAACCCCTAAAGATGAAATGCCGTAAGATCAGTAAGCAAAGAGAAAAATTAGCTAGTGTTAAAGCTGAGATGCCAATGCACAGCCACAGAAATGAAATTAAGGAAGAGATTCCCAGAAATTTTGACTAGTGATGTGTTGCTTATCCCTGACCCAAACCATCTTGTGGAGCTGAGTGCTGGCTCCATCATCCCTTGACCACTGCCAAGGGCCACCAGTGCTTGGATTATGCCCCTCTCCTCCAACCCTTGCAGCAAAATTGGTGTGGCCAGCACTAATCCCAGCCCTTGGGACCTCAAACAGTGCTGTGCCCTCTCCTCTGTGTTCCTCACCCACTCTCTGTGTCTGCAAGCCTTTGGGTGCCTTTCACAGCTTTCCCTGCCCAAGACTTATACATTTCCATTGGGAAATGCTAGTGCAAATGTTAAATGTCCAAGCATTTTGCACAGTCATTATTTGTGTGCTCAGTTGCTTTTTGTGCCTGGTAAACCCAGGACAAATTATGGCAAATTAAATGGTCCCATGTTCACAGCAAGGTCCAGAGCCAAGTGCTCACTGTTCCCTGGGCTATGTCTACGCAGCACATTTATTATTATTATTATTATTGCTTTATTGTATTATTTATTCTACATAGCTGTTTTGTTGGGTTTCCCTTTGGGATTCTGAAATATCAGCACATTTAAATACCTGAGGATAAAATGCACTTGAAGTGCTACTGGCTTTCCAGTCAACCTGACAGGAAACATTTCATGGAATCACGGAACCACAAAATGGTTTGGGTTGGAAGGGACCTTAAAGAACATTTCATTACAACCCCCTGCCTTGGGCAGGGACACCTTCCACAAAACCAGGTTGCTTTCAGCCTTGTCCAGCCTGGCCTTGAACACTTCCAGGGATGGGGCATTCACAGCTTCTCTGAGCAACCTGTGCCAGTGCCTCACCACCCTCATAGGGAAGAATTTCTTCCTAATATCCAATCTGACCTTGCCCTCTGTCAGTTTGAAGCCATTCCCCCTTGTTCTATCTATCACTCCATGCCCTTGTCTAAAGTCCCTCTCCAACTCTCTTGGAGTCCATTTAGGTACTGGAAGCTGCTCTAAGGTCTCCCTTGGAGCTTTCTCTTCCCAGTTTCCATGCATTATCCTCCACAACAGCCCAGACTACTCCCAGGGTGGCTACTGATCTGGTATGTTGATGCTCAGCAGTGAGGTTTCACAGCAGCTTTCTCCCTTCCCTTCATTCGCTTTTCTTCCTGGGATGGACAGGATGGATGGCATGGGTGGGATGGGACGGGATGAGATGGAAGGGATGAATGGATGTGTCAATCAGCCTCATGTGCACCTGAGACATGGATGTTATGCTCCAGCCTGGGTCACCCCAGGTTAAACCTCATGGAGCGAGCTGGCCCGAAGAGAGATTTACAGCACCAAATCCCATCCTGACCCTGAAGATGGATATTCATATTTCACTCAACAGGGATATTTACCTACTTAGGAAAAAAAAACACCCACAACACTAAGTGCTTTCTTCCCAGGCATGTTTTTGCCTGACAGTGTGTGTAATCCTAATCCCTTGGCAAGGCTAAGCCAGTGTTGGAGTGGGCAGGTGCCTGGCACAGGGAGGGAGGCAGAGTCTGATGGGGGCCGTGGCTGAAGAAGGGCTGGAAACATTAAGCAAAGTGGCTGTGGCCAGAGAAGGAGAGGAAGAGTTGGTGTAGCCAAGAGGGATCTGGGTCCTTCACCCTGCTGATGACAAAGGCTATCCATGGACCACAAATTTTGGGGCAGAGGCTGTGATGTGGGAAAGCTCCGGTTTGGTTTTGAGAAAGACCATGGTGGGCTGAAGGTGGGTGGAAAGGACTGGAGGATGCCACTGTATCAGGTCTCCAGCTGGGACCTGGACACAGGATCCTCTCCAGCATTGTTCTCCCCAGATGCTAAGCTTGTGCAATTTCTAATTTAGAAAAGGAATGCCAAAGGAAGAAGGAACCAGTTGATACTTTCCAGAGAAAAGACTGTCCCTTGCACTCTTCTCCCAGCCAGGCAGGATTAAATTGCAGCTCTTGGTATGTACAAACATCCCCTTGTTTTCCCAGCACTGAGCTGGTTGAGGGGGCTTACAGGTCATTACTGAAGTTTGGGTTGGTTTGGTAGCAAAAGGGTGACTCAGAGAACAAGTTCAGGTTATGTTATCAGAGGATTATGTAGAGTTTTAGACTAAAATCTTCTTTAGAGTCCTTGGGCCTTAGCCAGATGTCAGATTCCCCTCCGAGCATCCACACGATGGGGCTCAGCTGCAATAAGGCACCTCTCCAACAAAATGGCTTTTACTGTGGACTAATAAGCTGAGCCCTGAATGCCATAGAAATGTGAAAGACAGTAGCTCTGTGTAGCCCATGACTCTGCTTGAGAGCTCTCAGGGTGAAGGGATTTTTTTGTTTAAAACCCATTAAAGTCCTCCAGACTGAAGGGATTTAATTTGGCCCCTAAATTGTTAAAACTTGCTAAAGGATGAGCAGCAACTAGTGGGAATTGTCTGTTCATCTTTAATGCAGCACTTGAGAGCCTGGGAGCTGGGCCCAATGTGCTGTCCCTCTGGTTTGGTAGTAAAGAGCATCCTTCATATCCCTGAGAGTGCAAGGGTAGAGTGGCTGCAAAGTGGTGAGATCTGCTCTGCTTTATTTGGTCTCTTCTCCAAAAATCAACCTGCTCAGCCTCCTGCTTCATGTCCAGCCACTTTCTCTGCCCTCCACCCTTCTCCTGCAGCTGAAGCCTTCCATGCTTTCTCTGGGATCAATAACCCTATGAGGATCATGAATAAATGTCTTTGCTCTGCATTAAACCAGAGCTCCCAAAATATCAGCTTTTCTGGCAGCCCTGGGTGATGGTGAGCTGAATCTCAGCACTGACTGTTGCCAGCATCCCCCATGCTGTTAGATTCTTTAAAATGGCTTAATCTGGGAAATACTGTAATCCCTCGTCTGACTTTGCACGCAGAGGGATCCAGGTGGCATTTTGCAGTGCCAGCAACAATCCCGTTATCCTGGCTGTGTGTCTTAAACTTCCTTCAGTTTGATGTCCCTTGAATGGAGGAACGCATCAGCTCAGCAACTGGCAGTGCTAAAGAAAGTTTTAGAAAATCAAAGTCTTTTCAGGAACAAGGGACAAAGCAGTGCACCAGCCACTCCATAAGGTCTGAGATGTGTTAGCCCAGGCAGAGGACAGCACCAGGAAGTCTCCTTTCCCTGGCTGCTTGGGGATCCTGGTGGGAAACAACCTGTAAAGAAATGATGTATCCCTGTAAAATCATGGCAATTTTGGAGGGCAGAAAACAAGCTAGCTCCTAAGCCCCCTGGAGCGATGAAAATAGTATCTCTGGGGCTTTGCTCTGGAAAACATTTGAAATATTTTCAGGGAAAAATAAAAGCAAAAGTCAGAGTTATGTTGAGTAACAGAAGCTGTTTAGGTCCTGAGCTGGAAGACAATGTGGGTAAGAGTCATTTAAGGGCTCTGCAATCACACGTGCCACGCACCAGGACTGAGGTCTGAGCTCCGTGGGGAAGGGTGTGAGGAACAGCACCCTGCAGAGGGCAGGGGATCTGTGCTTGGCAGGCTGACTGAGTTTGGGCCCAGGGTGGCTGCAGTGGGGGCACACCTGGTGCTCCTGGCCTGGCAGCAACCCCAGGACACATGGGTGAAGAGTGGGTGTTGGCCAGCCAGGCAATGGTAGGAGGTAGTGCATCCCTCCCTGGTGGCCAGGAGAGCCCTCAGCTCTTTGATTCTCATTAGCATCATTCATATTTTATACCTTTTTCAGGTCTAATGACACAAGAATGCTGAAGGCTCATAAAGAATGCCTGCTGGTGTGAGACTGCGTTAAAGCTTAACCAGCTTTCTTCTGGGTCAAGTGAGTGGCCCCAGCCACAGCCCTTGGTTGTTTCTGACTCAACTCTGTTCCCTCTGATTGAGTCTTTTCCATCATTATTCTTCCATTTCTTCATCACTGCCTTCTCCATCCCCCCATCATCATCCTTCCCATTCTCCATGATCTCCTTCTCCGTTCTCAGTCATTGTCTTTCCTATACTCCATTGCTGCCCCCTCCATCCCCCATCATCATCCTTCCCATCCTCCATCACCTTCTCCATCCTTCTTCACTATCCATCAGTGCCCTCTTCATGTCCTGGGTGGCTAAGCCAAATCCCAGCAACCCCAAGGAGCCAGCACGAAGGCTTAGGATCCACCAGCCAAGCTCCTCTTTGCACATAACCTGAAATTCAGGGATTTCTCTTGGACTCCTTTAGGGAAAAAAAGGACTTGAGCACTCATGTTTTGTTCCCTAGCAACACTTCTGCTTCTAATTCCTGATTATTTTTTCTTTTGGGGAGATCCTTCACATGTTGTGCTCTGGGCACAGAAACACCCCATCCCTGGAGCAAGGGAGAACCCAGGCAAGCACAGTGCCAGCATGTCCATGGCATGGCCAGGGACAGGCAGGGTTTGGGGACAAACCCTACTGCAATGGGTTCCCAGACCCATAACCTTCCTTTTGCAACCCAAGATCTCCATTTTTTAAAAGAATTGGCATTTGTGAGAGGGTGTAACCATAGGGAAACACCTACCAGTGCCCTCCCCAGCCCTGTGGGTGCTAATGTCAAGTCAAGATATCAGCAAAATGATGCTGGTGGATGAAGCACCAAGCTCTCCACAACTAAGGAGTAATTCCCCACATGCACAAGAGAAACTATTCAATAGGTCAGCCATGAACTTCTCAGAGCAGATTACTGCAAGTACAAACAATGATGTACAAAGAGGGGAAGAATTTTAAAGGCATATTTGACGTTAGTTTAAAGTGAACCACTGCTGGGAGGAGAGTTTTCATCCCAGTGGTGGGGTAGGAATATGTGTCTGTACTGGCTGAGGTGGCTTTTTGCAGGAAATGGTGGGTTTAGGCTTTGTGGATTTGGGTCATGCAGGGTGAATGCTTTCCATGGGGAAAACAAATAAAGCTCTGGTGAGGACAAATGTTTTTGGGGTCCTTTAGGTCAAACATTAGGAAAATTCTCCCAATATTGTTTAGAAAGGAAAATTGAAAGAAAACAAATATCTCAGGGCTTTTCAGTGTGGTATCCACCCAAAACCCCTTTGCTCACTGGACCCATCTCCCTGCAGTTTCTGCAAAAGGTTTTGGGGGTCCCTAACCCAACTGCATTCCCCAGAACCACCGTGTCCCCTAAACTGCCTGAAAGGTAAAATTAATCTCAAATCTAGGGGCAAATGCAACATACTCAGGCTGCAAAAGTCAATCCACAAATGTCAATTTGGAACCATTTTTCTGTCAGGGACCAAACACTCCGAGGTCCCACCACTACAGCTGCAGGATAGGACATTTCTTGGGGCAAAACCCAGCTGCATTTCACAGAGATCCTTCCCTTTTCCATGGCTTTTTTTTTTCTAAGCAACATAATGGAATTTAATACAAAGCTATATCCATGCTGGAAATTTCTTTTGCAAGTAAAAGCCTGCCAAAAATGTATGATTTAGCTCTTTCAAATTTCTAAATATACATTTGCATGCAATTTTATAACTTGAAATTATAAATTGAAATGTGCATTTCCCCTTTGCTGATGTTAGGAGTGTTTTCCTGAAGCCAGAAATGTTATCCTCATTATTTGACCGAAACGTGTAAGAATTTCATTGCCTATAGAATAAATGTTCTTGTTATTTAAGGCATATTGAAAAAAAAAAGCCCTCAATGCTACTCTCTTGGCTTCATTTCACAACAAATGCATCATTTCCAATGACTGGCATGGAGCAGGAGATGAATTTAAAGTGTGTCTAAATCTAGTTGGTTTATTCCCAGCACGGGTGTGGACATGGCCAGTCAAGCAGAGCAGAGGTGGCTGCTCCCCATGCCGGAGACAGAGCCCAGTATGGAACACATCCTGCTCCTCTCAAGGGCTCCTGGACCTCCTGGCCCAGGCTTTGCCCCTTTGCCTTACATTTGAGACCGTAAGGGTGAGGATGTCTTGCCCACCCTGCACTGAGTGGTGCTGTTTGGCACCCACATCTCCCCAAGCATGGGGACGATGGTTCAGCCCTTGATGCCCATGTGCAATTTTGTGGAGCTTTAAAGGCAATAACCCCCCACAAAAGGCTTCTCCTTTTAGATTTACATACCAGAAGCTGCCATCATCCCTTTTTGTGAGCAGGGGTGTCCCACATCCCCACACTGTATCCATGTGTCCAAGAGTGATGCTCCAGGCTCTGAGCATCCTGCTCTCATGGTTTGCAGTTCAGGTCTGTGTGCTCTAAAATCTCTCTGTAAAAAATCATACATTCCCTGGGGCATATTGCCTGATCTCACCCTCCCTGTTCCCATCTATTCCTCAGAGAGCCAGGATTAATCCCTTAGGAAAGACAAATCCTCCCCCAGGGCATTACACCCCATCCTAAAGGTGGTCGCTGGGCTTGCAGCAGCAGCACAAATTCCTGCCTGGAGCTGTGCCAGGCAGCAAGCACAGAAGGATGCTCCAGGTGTTAAGCACAGCACTATTTTGATCCCTTCGTTGTGGGAAAATTGCTTCAACAATCTTTTTTTGGTGTAAGCAAAGATACAGTAATTACCAGGGAAAAAAAAATTAAAAAATCAAATGTTAACATTTCTATGAAAAAGGTCTCATGATGATTAAATATTTCAATGGGTTCCTCTTTAGTAATGCAAAACTAATCAACTTCCAGATGATATTTAAAAAGCAGGGAACGGTGTATGGTTTAATATCCTAATTTCAATAGGCCAGGGTTTAGAAGACAGCTAATTATAAAATAATCCTTTTATGTTGTGTAAAACATCATTTTAAAGCAGATACTCACGACAAACACAGGGTTTCCTTATTGCTGCAGGTAATTAGCTGAGTGCTGATTTAAGACGTGAATGCACGTGCAGAGCAGCTCCCAGGATGTGCTGAGCTGATGGAGCTGCTTTTGGGGTGAAACCTCCCCTCTTTGGGCATGGATCTGGGTCCATTTGACTGCAAAGAGTGTTTTGGCAGCACACAGTTCTCACTGCACTCAGGTACATCTCCATCCCTCTCAGCTGGGAAGAAGGATGGAGACAGAACTGAGCCTGGAGCCAGAGCACAGCCTGGTGAGAAGAGGAGTGATAGATGCCACCAGAACAGGCAGCACCATCACCCAGCAGGACACACAGCCAGGCAGCACCTCTCAAACCCCACAGCATCCTGCATTTGGGGCAAAAGCTGTCTGGGTGACAGGGTACCCCATTTCTGTGTTCTCACAGCCAAGGTCTCACTTCCATGGAGTCCACTGTGGCTCCAACAACAACCAACAATTAATTTGAGCCATAATTAAGTCCTGCTCTGGAGCATCCCGACCCTTCCAAAGAGATTTGCACTGGCAAGAATTTTTCACCAGGTTTTTCAGCTTTGAGGTTCCAGTTTTGCCTTCTGAGAGCAGCAGAAAGTGATGGGAACTGGCAGCAGGAGCAGCACTGAGCCAAAATGAACTAACCTGGAATTTGCCCCCTGGAGCTGGTGGGAAAATATCCCCAAATGACCCCAAATAGCAAGTTAATGTAGGGATTTAAGGGGCTGGGTGGGATCGGTATGAGGAAAGAAATGCGAAGGGCATTGTACAGGGCAAGAGCAGAGGCAGTGCAGCTTTCACTTGTGCCTTGAATCATAAATACTACAGAGTATATTTAGGCACACTTGGCTCCTGTCAGCCTGGCAAGTGCTACAGCACAGCGTGTTGGTGGGGGGCTGCTCCCCAGGAGCATGAGGAGGGATTTGTTCTGCATCCTGGCGCATAAAGTGGGGATCTGCTGAGCTGCCAGTGCTGCTCCTCTCCCTGCCCTCCCCAGGGTGAGAGTGCCTGGCTGGGGCCAGTGGCAGAGGCTGAAGGAATACCATCCCTGCCCTTCCCACGCAGTTACAGCACATGCATATTTCATGGCAAATAATGGCATTTTGCTGTCGATACTGCTCCCAGATTTCTTTCCACCCTGCTACGTTTTCAGGTTAAATAAATGTAAGTCTTTGGGATCCCTCCAGCTCCGGGGGAAGGAGCTTTCTCGGTGATTTGGCGATGTCCCATGGTAGTGGCCAGAGCTGGCCAGACTGCAGGCATGCTGGGGCTTGGGCTTGGCCAGTGCAAATCCCAACCCTGGCAACTCCTCTCTGTGAGCCCACGCCGAGTGCCAGCTGAAGCCTGACCAGGGGCCTTCACTCAGTGGTTCTCCTCACCTCTGCTGGTGGCCTTTGGCTGAGAGTGGTAGGGACAGAGACAGGGAGCCTTTGCATCACCTGTGACTCCATGAACAACCCTTTCTGAGGGGCAGGAGAGCAAATTTCTCCAAACATCCTCCCCAGTGTCCCAATCCACTAATAGCCTGATAATCCTCTTATGGGGGTCAGCCTGGGGCACCTGCAGAGCTTTTGTGTAATGCTGGGGATGAGAAATGTGTTTTCACTGTGCCAGGGAAAGGTTGGTGCTTGCTGGCTGCCGCTGTCCCAGGCCAGGGACACAGCCCAGTGCTGCCCCGTGGCCACAACTGCTCCCAACAGCCTGGAGCAGAAGTTCTATAAGGAGTGGCTGAGGGAGCTGGGGTTGTTTTGCCTGGAGAAGAGGAGGCTTAGGGGTGACCTTATCACTCTCCACTACCTGAAAGGAGGTTGTCACGTGAGGGTTGGCCTTTTCTCCCAGGTAACTAGCAACAGGACTAGAGGACATAGTCTTAAGCTGCACCAGGGGAGGTTTAGGTTGGGAATTAGGAGGAATTTCTTCACAGAAAGGGTAATTCAATGTCGAAATGGACTGGCCAGGGATGTGGTGGAGTCACCATTCCTGGAGGCGTTAAAGGAAAGGCTGAATGTGGCACTTAGTGCCATATTCTAGTTGACATGGTGGTGCTAGGTCATGCGTTGGACTCAGTGACCTCAGGGGTCTTTTTCAACCTGATTGATTCTGTCATTCTGTAACACATTCCAGCTCCAGATGTGCCAGTCCCTGCTCTCGCCACCCTTTTGAGGAGCTTCCTTGCAAGGGCAGCCCCATTTGGGCATCCCCTTGTCTCAGCAGCCTATTTCAGGACCTGTAAGTGGTGTGTTCTGCCATGGCTCTATTAATATCCTGCCCAGCTTCTCTGGATGGTTAAGCTCCCGTTTAATGCTGGGCTGGTGCCAAGTGAGCCTCCAGGAGGCTGAGGATGGTTTGGCATCTGCTTGGGGTCTCCAGCCCCAGTGAGGCTTCAGGACATGTCCAAGCCCTTTGGTCCCTGTGACTGGGTGCACGTGGTCCTGCCCTCTGTTCCCTGACTCTCACTGCCAGCAGTACAGCATCCTGCAGCATTAGAATCGATGATCTGGTGCAAGAAGACTGTACGTTAATATTTCTATAATTTCTGCCTGTAACAGCTACTTTTCTCTGCAGGTAGAGGAAAATGAATTGCAAACTCCAAAGCAACACGGATTTTATGGCAGCATCAGGCAGCAGTTTGGTGCTGAGTGCCAGCAGATAAAAAAGAGCAGTTTTCTACTGTATCCCAAATGCTGCTGCTCTGTGACGTAGCTGATGAGGCACAAGGAGACACTTCTCCTGGTGATGCTACCACAGCCACAGCCATGCTCTGGGGCATGATCCCAGCACGTGGACTCCCAGCCCCCAAACCCATACACAGTCAGACCCCTTCCCCAGGGGACAGGAATCCCCCTTTTTTTTTTAAATCTACAAGATTAAAGTGCCAGCTTGGGGCCTTATTTACATTTTTTGCAGGAGCTGTGCTGGTTGCACATCCCTCCTCAGGCCCCTGGGCAGGCACAGGCAATGCTGCAGTCCAGGAGAGGCTTTGGGGGGTGTAAGCACCCCCAGGCATGAATTGGGCTTGTCACCAGCTTTAACATCCCCAGGAAATGTGCTACTTCATGTCAACATATTTATTTCTTTTTGGTAATGAGGCAACTTCATTTCCATGGGTTGCTTGAACAGCGCACAGCATCTGATTATTAAAAATGCTGCTGGAAGCCAGCCCACAACCTACTTAGGCATTAATCTTCCCTGACAGATGCTGACCAGGAATCGCTCTAGCAGCCGGGACCAGCTCCCCTGCCCAACGTGCTTCATCCCTTAAAAGCTGGGTATTATCCCCGTTCCCACTGGCAGGAGCCAGTGGCTGATGCCACGTTGCCAGGAGAAGCTGAGCCGGGCGAGTGGCAGGACAGACATCCTAGGTGGGAGCTGCTGGTCTGACCGAGGCCGCTGGTGATGCTCAGGGCAGGAGCTGCTGTGGCACTGGGCAGAGTTATTGAGTCACAACATCGTGGGGTTTCTAATTTTTTTCTCACACAGAAATAGGCAGAGTCATGTCAAGTCAAACACTTCATGAATTCCTGTTTTGTTCATTACATTTTTTAGGAGGGGAAAAAAAACCCCAACGTTTTTTTCCCAAGTCAGACTCCTTCACACTGGTTGTCTAAGGAGGATTTTACACTTTTTCTGTACTGACATTTCCTCACCAAATGTACCCCAGTGCAATTTAAAGAAGGAATTCAGACTCCAAAATAAAATATTTTAATCAATTCAGTTGCCCTTTTCTTATTCCAAGCCTGACTGAACTTTTATATCTCCATTTCCCAAAAAAAATCTCCTTTCTTGATGGTTTTTCTTGGCTCATGGTCTGGAGAAACTCATCCTGGTTGCTGCTCTCCCTTAAGCTCCCCGGTGCATATATTTGGGGTGCAAATACAATACATGAGGAGACGAGTAATCACCCAGATAGGATAAAAATACATGTTTCTGATGCCCGCTGGGACTTTCTGAATATTTGAGATGTCTCAGCAGTTTCAATCAGCCACCGTTAGAGACAGGAAAACCTGAGGAATACTACTGCAGTGTTCCAGCAGAGCTGTGACACCTCTTGGAGCAGAAGACAGTGGGGAGCACACCAGTATGGGGCAGGCATTGAGCTGTGCTCCCAGATTATGGGCACTGGCACAAAGGCACCAGTGTGGGGTTGCTGTTCTCCCTCTCCCACCTGGTGCCTGAGCCCTGATAAAACCCCCAAACCCACAAAAAAGCCCCAAAGGAAACCAGGCAGGTGGTGAGGGCAGCACTCACAGGGATCCCCACCTGCCAGCACAACCCGAGGGGTCTCCTGGCTTGTGTGGGGAGTGGAGGTACAGGGATGTGACCAAGGCCACTGGGAGAGCTGGTGGCAGGCTCAGCTCCATCGCTGTCCACAGTCTCCCATTGCTGGGAAAGCAGATGGGAGGAAATCAAACTGTCTAGCACCTTGCTCGAGCTTTTCTCACCCTAATTACAGGGTGAGTGGGGAAAGGCAGATCCCTCACCAGCTTCCAGGACCCCTTGGGACAAGAGTGTGGCCACGTCAGCCCATGCAGCCCCATCTGATGAAACGACCAAGCCCTGTGAAACCAAGCTGTGAAGACTCGGGTACTCGTATTCTCTTTGCTGCCTCTGAATTATTTTTAGCAGCTCCATACTGGGAGAATGGCCAGAAGCCAAGCCGACACGTGGTGAGGTCGGGCCCATCTCCAGCCCGAGGGCTGCTGGTGGTGCCACGCACTCACGGGTGCTGCAGAAAGCCTTCTGGGGACTCAGGGGCTGGTGGCACTGGCAGGGATGGGTGGCCTTGCTGAGGTACAGCAGGCGCCAGCCAGACCCAGTCGGGCAGATAGAGCAGGACTGCTGTGTCCCCAGGGCTTATCAGACCTTGGGAAACCTCGTCTCCCTCCAGCCAGCCGCTTGCTGGCTGTGGTTTTTCCACCCAAACCCTTCACCCAACACCCACATAATGTTATAGGTCACTATAACCCCTTGGGCTTAACTTTTCAACAGATGAGAGCAAATTAAGCCAGTTTTTCTGCTTCACTCCGAATTGCTACAATGTCCTCACAGCCTAGGGATTGTCTATATATGACTTTTCTCAGAGAAAAGATTAAATAACACCAAGTGCCCTATTGGTGGTGGGTCTGGGTGTCACTCCTGGTGCTCTCTGCAGGCACTGAGTCCAGCAACTACTTCAGGATATCCTGCCACCCTGGCCGGATCTGAGGAACAATGAGCTGGGCATCTCCTGGCCACCCGCGTCCGGCAGGGTGAGAGGTGCCAGCCAGCTCCTTCCCGTCCCTCAACCCTTGTCTCTGGCTCCAGCCCCTCTCCCAGTGTCCAGTGGCACCTGAGCTACAGCTGCAGCTCCTTCAGTACCCAAATTTCCATCCAGAGGCTCTTGCTTCCCACTTCAGCGAGCAGAGGCAGCTCCCTCCCTCCCTCCTGCTTTATCCAAAAACAATTGCAATTAATTAGGAGGATGGCTTCATCCTCAGCCAATGTCAGGGAAATTACCAGCTGCATAGCATTTCTTTCTCTCTTTCCCCTGTCTGCCATGAACCCACAGGTGCTGAGCAGCCTGGTGCCGTGGTGATGCTCCAGTCTCCCTGGGTTGCCCCCTTGGCTATGTGTTTCCTTCCTGCGGCAGTCCTGTCCCTCTGCAGGAAACCACTGCTTTGCTTCCAGTTTCTTTAGCCCAGCTTCCTCTCTTTCTCCATCACCATGTGCCACACAATCACAGAGACAGCTATAGCACCAAATAAATGCCCTATACCTGCTCTGGGAGTGAGGGAATCACAGAATCCTGGAATGGTTTGGGTTGAAAGGGGCCTTAAAGCTCCTCTCATTCCAATCCCATGCAATGGGCAGGGACACCTTCCACTAGATGAGGTGGAAGGAGCAGTTCTTGATGAAGGATCAGGCTGGGAAGTGTCAGCTCCTTTTCCAGATGAAACAGATGAATTTGGGGTGAGTGTGGAGCTACCCTTAGATCTGCTTTTGGTCAGGGGGGAGCAAAGTACCAGGGATATCTGCAGCAGTGATGCCTTAGGAAGTCACACTAGGGCTGCATAGCAGTGCCTTCCCCACCACCCAAATGACAAGCAGATGGATAGATAAAAAAAATAGTAAAACTGTCTTATTTTTTCTGAGGTAAGTGATCACAGAGACACGGGTAAAACACACCTTGCCCAGCCTCAGCCATGGCATCCCCTGTGTACAACCACTGCCCCTGGAGGGGCAGGAGGTGTTAATCCAGGAGGGACAGTGGCAATCAGCTCTAATGGAACTTTTGGCAATTAAGAGCCATTTTGTCCATCAGCTCCTGTTAGGTGATGGCTCTCCCTGCTGCAGAGCCCTGGTTTTACAGAATCCAGATTTCGCATGATTCGTCAGTTTTGCCTCCTCAGGCCCGAGGAAGCATCCTTGCCTGCAACAGCTCCCAATGAATTGACACTGTGGATTGCCAGACAGGCTTTCCTTAGGGACAATTGCTGACCCACTGCTGCAGCTCTGTGTGCTACTGCCCCCAAACCACTGCCAAGCACTGAACCCACCCTGTGTCCTGGCCCAAGGCACTCACTGTGGACAGCTGTGCTGCCATCCCTCCTGCTCCTGGAGAAAGCCAGGTGAAACACCTTTAATGAGGTCCTGAGGGCCAACCAGTCACCTTGGAACTCCAGTCTGGGTGGTTAGAAAAAGCTTTTGGGTGGGTTTGACTCCCTCCCCCAGATCCTTGCACTCTGTGGTTGTATGTTAGAGTGAGGCTCTGTTGGCTGGTGTTTAACCTCTTGGAGTCCAAACTCATCAAGTATCCTCACTGAATATGTGGTGGTTGTTAGGTCTTTTGAGTCCCAGGGCTGCCACAGTTGGGATTCTTGGGGATTTTGCAGCATTTGGAAGAGCTGGGATTTGGCCATGTGCCTGGTCATATCCCATCGGAGACGCTGCCTCCCTCACATGCTTTGCATGATGCTCATTTGATTTTCTCCATACTCTAGGCCTCTATACAGCTTTGCTCTTACTTCTGTTGTGGTGCTGGGTCATTCCTATTCCTGAGTCCTGGAGGATTTTATCAAGAGGGAGAGCACTGTGTTCTGGGAACAACAGATAGAAAAGTGAATGTGTCAGCTCTGGTGCATTATTTATTTAGAAATAAGCTTCTGAAGAGACTATTTTTGGTTTTCTTCATTTCTACTCTCCAAGGTGCCTTCGCTTCTACTTTTCCTCCCCTTTAAAACTCCAAACATGCCTTTTAACAGCTCAGAACTGAAAACAATCCTTTCTGAAATTAAACACTCCCAATCCAACAGAGCAAATCTCTTGGGTTTGAACTTAATGCCGTGAAAAAAAAAAGAAAGCCAATACCAAGCCCAAACCATATTCACCATAAATTTTGCAGCATGGACCTTTTTCATCAGCCTGGCAGGTGCAACACAAACGCTGCTCATTACGTGCCTAATTGCCTTCCTGATTGCTTTATGGGCCAGAAGCATTGCTTCTTGTCACCCTCAGTCGCCCTGTTACCCACCAAGTGTGGCTGGCAGCAGCTCCCTGGTGGCATTGGCTCTGTGGCTATCCATCTGCCAACTGGGATGTAGGATGCTCTGCCTGGCTCTCCCTTTTGGGGAGACTCCCATCACCCAAAATTTCTGCCCACAAGGCTTGTGCAAGGGAGGCAGCAGCTGAGCTGACCAGGAGCTATCATAGTGTGGTGCAGAGCACAGTCTCTAAGAGTTGGCTGAACGAAACACTCCAAGCAAGAAGTATATCCAAAGAATATCCAAAGGATATCCTAGGAACACAAACATCAACGCACACTCTGTATGTGGTTTGAGTGTGCATAACTGAGCTGAGGCAAACCTTGCTCTATCCCACGAGTGTATGCATGTGCATATATGTGGTTGTTCTCAGGGTTTATAAGACTGGGGTTGGCGAACTTGGGGTTTTACTTCTTTTTGTTCCTGGCCTGTAGCAAGACAAACCTATAAACCCGTGATTATTTTTTTTAGTTTTTTTTGGTTTTTTTTTTGTTTTTTTTTAAGGGAGAAGAGGTTTGCTGCCGGCCGGTTCGCTTTTGCCGGTACATGCTGCCACCTTCAGCATCTTGCAGGAGGAGCCGGCGCTCCCTGCAGCGCAGCCAACCTCACCGCTTGCCTCCTCCAGCTGCAGGAACAGCCTCTCCCGCTTCTACTGCTCAGCAGCACTTGCTGCTGGCATGTTCATTTGGTTATTAAAGAAGAAATCCCATCAGGATGTCCGCTCAGCCACATGAGCTGGGAAGGGGGAGCGGGAGCCGCCGATGGCAGCAGGAGTAGCAGGAGCTGTGCTGACAATCAGTGGATGGCAACCACAGCACAGCTAGGGAATGAATTTAAAAAAAAACCAGGCAGATTACTGTGACATGACTGGAGTATTATATATTAGATGGAGCGTCTCCTATGCTAACCAAGCATTGAAATGTCTATCTCTAGGGTAAATCAAGGGGTGCTCATAACAGCAGGAGAGCACAGGTGATGGTGTGGGACAGAAATGTGTCCAAACCCCAACAGCCTCAGACCCAAAGCTGCCATATCCCCAGTACTGCTCCGTTGACTCTACAACCCTGGGAACAAGCCATGGGGCTCTGTGGCTGGAAATTAATTTCAATTCCCTTTTCAGCCACCAAGAGCAGCTCCTGGAGGTGGGAAATCATTGACGGGCTGGGATTCCGCATCCGTCCTCCCTGGTGATGCTCCACACTGCTGCCACTGCTATTAATCACAGCTGCAGTAATGAAGTTAATGATCTGGGATCTCTTCTAATTATGTCTTTCCCAAACACAGGTCTGCCTCTGCTTTCACTGAGAGGACTCAGTGTGGGTGATTCAAACTCTGCATGCTGCTAATGGCTCCTATTTCTAGATCAGCTTCGGCTTACAGGATGGCCTTAGCTGAACACCTGTGCTTCCCCCAAGCAGGCTGACCAGGCAGCAGGACACCTCTGGTCACAGAGCATTTCATGGGAGACTTGTGTTTGTGTCAAAGTTTTAATAGAGTGGTTTGCAAAAAATAACTTGCTCCAAACTTGAGTGCCTGATTAAAACCCAGAGGCCTCTGCACTCCTTGCAGCCATGGCCCCAGGGAGGGCAGAGCCACCCTGATACAGGGAAGATTTGGGTCACATCACACAAGAAATCTACTTCAGTTTAGTAGCCTGGAGCCTGGCTGTGGAGTGTGATTGCTTTGCTAGCAGCTAGCACTTGGGTTTCTAAAAGAAACCAAAGTAGGCTTCATGTTTATCTTTAGACACTAGTCCTGGGACACCTTACAAGGGATGTTTAGTTTTTGTAGCCATAGGAGATGAAAGGTGAACACAGTCTGTAGCATCCCCCAGCAAGACCACCTCTCACAGCACCCCAAACACAAAGTTTTTAGAGAACAGCAAGAAGATTTCAGAAGTTTCCAAGGGCAATGCTGGCCCACGCTTCTGAAAGCTGATCAGGTGCCTCAAATGACAAAAGCATCATTAAAGCTCTTGTGGGGAAAAGCTGAATGGTGCCACGCTGAACGATGCTTTCATTTCCTTCGTCTTCACCAGCCTTTCACAAAGCAGCGTTGAGTTGCTCTGACGTTTAGGATGCCACAAGAGGTGGCTCTTAATAGAGTTGGGGACTTTGTTTCTGGTTTGCCAAAACCAGATTAATTGCAGCCCCAAACGAGCGCGGGGAGAAGCACTGCTTGCTCCTCGGGGTAAAAGCAGAGTGTTTGCACAAAGCGCCTTTATAAACTCCTAGGGGGTTGAGGTTGGTTTGGCATTATTTTCCTCCCTTTCCCCTATTCTTCATATTTGAGCACTAAATCAACACCATATGATGTCTGGTTCATTTTCTCATTAGAGCAGTCCTGTTGACTGTGTAATTTCCCAGCGTCACGTTGCAGCACTGCTACTTCTCGGATGACACCCCAGCATCCAGGGTTTGTGTGTCTGAGCATCCAGGCTCTGCTTTCCACAGGGCAAAAAACCCAGTTTGTCTTCTGAGGGTTTTTCTGGATCCCAGGAGGATGAGGGAACATGACATAGAATCATCGAATTCTAGAATGATTTGGGTTGGAAGGGACCTTAAAGAGCATCTCATTACAACCCTCAGCCATGGGCAGGGACACCTTCCACTAGACCGGGTTGCTCAGAGCCCCATCCAACCTGGCATTGAACACTTCCAGGGATGGGGCATCCACAGCTTCTCTAGGCAACCTGTGCCAGTGCCTCACCACCCTCACAGAACTTCTTCATAATATCTAATCTCACTCTGCCCTCTGTCAGTGTGGAGCCATTCCCCCTTGTTCTGCCACTCCATGACCTTCTCCAAAGTCCCTCTCCAGCTCACTTGTAGCCCCTTCAGGTACAGGATGGGGGTCTAATGTCTCTCTGTAGCTTACTTGTCTGCAGGCTGTACCACCCCAGCTCTCTCAGCCTGTCTCCATAGCAGAAGTGCTCCAGTCCCTTGGAGTGTTTTTGTGGCCTCCTCTGGACTCACTCCAGCAGGTCCATGTCCTTCTTATGTTGTGGTCCCAGAGCTGGATACAGCATTGCAGGTGAGGTCTCAGCAGAGCAGAGGTCAACCATGTGTTTCTGAGGTGACTGGAGCCATCCCAGCAGACACAGTGATGTGCACCACTGTAAATACTGAGACATGTACAGTGTGTGCATTAAATCCAGACCCAAAACCCTGATCAGATCAGGGGCTGGCACACGGAATTGGGATAGAACATAGGAAAACAGTGAGTAAAGTATTGAGACAGAAGGGAGAGAATGTTTTGTTTCTAAACTGCAAAGTTGCACTTTGAATTTTATGAGTTTCAAAGAGTGTCTGATCAGCCAGTGAATGTGGCCCAGAGCCCCAGCTGAGCTGTCGCCATCCGTGTCCAAGCCGCATCCCTCTTCGGAAAAGAAGGCCTCAATAACATGTTAGTAAACAATATTCAGTGCTGGGAAAAATTATTTACAACTCAGCAGGGACTACTCCAGACATTAAAGAGCTTTTAAATGCTTTAGGATGTAGCAGAAAACCTTTTCTGAAAGCCCAGTAGGACCACTGGAAGTGTTCACAGCCAGGCTGAATGGGACTTGGAGCAACCTGCTCTAGTGGAAGGTGTCCCTGGTTACAGACCCCCGCGGCCATCAGGCGTTACACTCCCCCAGGACCATCGGGCGTTACAGTCCCCCGGGATCATCGGGCATTACCATCCCCCGGGACCATCAGGCGTTACAGACTCCG
>NW_008685412.1:0-3981 GCF_000695815.1 Acanthisitta chloris
ACAATCAGTGTAATTTTAACAATTTTTAAAATATGCCATTCTACAAGGAGATCATAATGTGTTCCTATACTGATACAGGGGTTTTTTTCCCAACCTTCTGCATCTCAAAAGTGGAGTCAAATAACTCATTTTCGAGAGATTAAGAAATCTGATCAAAATGAATATTCCACAGGTCTCAAAGTGCATCTTTCTAAGTCATGCCATGTTTCTAGATGATGCAATACAGAATGATGCCCATTACTGATGGTCAGTTATCATTCTAGATGGAAAACCTAATTTTTTTAAAAAAAATTGCTTAACCATCTAGAAAATTCTGTGGAGGAAGTCCTGAAGTGCAAAGGAGTCCAGGTATACTGGACATTTCTCACCAAGGAATTCCTAATGGTGCAGGATCAGGTCATCCCCATGTTCCAAAAGAGGACTGGGCAGGGGAGAATACAAGCCCAGCTTAACAGAGAAATTTGGCTGGAACTCAGTAAAAAAAAATAAAAATAAAAAAAATTTATGAACTTCGGAAGGACTAGGACACTCATGAGGGATACGAGGATACAATGAGGTTATATACAGAGAAAACTCAAAGGGTCAAAGCCCAACTAGAACTTTATCTGGCTACTACCATAAAAGAAACTAAAAAATATTTCTATAAGTACATAAATAACAAAAGGAGAGCTAAGGAGAATCTTAATCCATTATTGGATGCAGGGGGAAACATAGTGACAAATGATGAGGAAAAGGTTCATGCATTTAATGCCACCTTGGCCTCAGTCTTTAATAACATGATCTTTTGTTCTCTGGGCACCCATACCCAAGCTGCAAGGCAAGGATGAGGTGCAGAATGAAACCCCCATAATCCAAAGGGAAATGATAACTCTTCAATTGGAAGAGGCTTCACCACTGAGACACACACACAAATCTATGGAGCCAGATGGGATACACCAAAGGGTAATGAGGAACTGGTGAAAGTCCTCATCAAACAGTTTTCTGTCATTTATCAGCCACCCTGGGTAAACAAGTTGGCCCCAGGTGACTGGAAGTTGTCAAATGTGATGCCCATGGGCTGGAAGGAGGACCCAAGCTAAAACAAGACTGTCAGTTTGACCTCAGTGTTGGGGAATATCATGGAACAGATCATCATGAATACCATCACATAGTATATGCAGGGGATCAGGCCCAGCCAGCACAAGTTTGTAAAAGGCAGGTCCTGCTAGACCAACCTGATCTTCTTATATGACAAAATAGTAGATGAGGGAAAGACTACAGAAGTTGTTTACCTAGACTTAAGTAAAGCCTATGACTCCATTTCCCACAGCATTCTCCTGGAGAAATAGACTGCTCATGGTTTGGATGGGCAAACTGTTTGCTGGGTAAAAAAAATGGCTAGTGGCCAAGCCCAAGGAGTGGTGAATTGCATCCTATTCGTGGTCAGTCACAAGTATTGTTCCTTGGGGCTCAGTATTGAGGCCAGTCCTGTTTAATAACTTTACCAATAACCTGGATAAGGGGATCAAGTTTAACATCTGTCAGTTTGCAGATGAGACCAAATTGGATGGGTGTGATGATCTGCTGGGGGGAGAGAAGGCTCTGCAGAGGGATTTGGACAGGCTGGATCAAAGGTCCAAGGCAAACAGTATGAAGTTCGACAAGACAAAATGTCAGGTCCTCCCCTTGGATCTCAACAACCCCATGCTGTGCTACAGACATGGTACAGAGTGGCTGGAATGCTTCCTGGCAGGAAAGGAACCAGGGGTGCAGGCTAACAACCAGCAGTGTGTCCAGGTGGCCAAGAAGACCAATGGCATCCTGCTTTATATCAGCAATAAAGTGGCCAGCAGGATTAGAGAAGTTATCATTTCCTTGTCCTTGGCACTCTTCAGGCATCACCTCAAATCCCATGTTTGGTTTTGGGATCCTCTCTGCAAATAAAATTATTTTGGACTGGCCTGAATGCGTTCAAAGAAAGGCAATGAAGTTGATGAAGGGTATAGAGTACCAGTCTTAAAACCACAGCTGAGAAGCTGGACTTGCTTAGCCTGGAGAAAAGGATACTCAGGGGAGACCTCAGCATTCTCCACAACTACCTGAAAGGAGGTTGTAGCGAGGTGGGGGTCAGTCTCTTCTCCCAGCTAAGAAATTATAAGGAAAAATCTTTCATGGAAAGGGTTGACAAGCACTGGAACAGGCTGTCCAGAGAAGTGGTTGATACACATGTAGGTATTTAAAAGACATGTAGATGTGGTGCTTTAGTGGTGGTTTAGTGGTGGGCTTAGGCAGTGGCTCAGGCTGCCCAGAGAAGCTGTGGATGTCCCCTCCCTGGAAGTGTTCAAGTTTGGGTTGGGTGGGGCTTTGAACAGACTGGTCTGGCGGAAGATTCTCTGTCCATGGCATCTGAGTTGGAATTAGATGATCTTTAAAGTTCCTTCCAACCCATTCTATTATTCTATGAATGTCCTATGAGAAGACTTTTCCAGGCTAAACTGTTCAAGTTCTCTCAGCCTCTCCTCATACATCAAATACTCCAGTATCTTCATTATCTTTGTTTCCCTTCTCTGGACATTCTCCAGTATGCCCATGCATCTCCTGTATTGGGGAGCCCAGCATTGGACAGAGCACTTAGATGTGTCTCACAAGAGCTGAGAGGAGAAGAAGAATCACCTCGCTTGAGTTATAGGCAATGCTTTTTCTAATGCAGCACAGGAGATCTTTTCCCCAAGAGCATGCTTCTGGCTCATGTCCAATTTGATGTTCAACAGAGCCCCCATGTCCTTCTCCACAAATCTGCTTCCCAGCCAGTCAGACCTCAACCTGTACTACTGCCTGGATTTATTTTTCCCTAATGGCAGGGTTTGGCATTTACCTTAGCTGAACTTTAAAGGTTACTCTGGGCCTATTTTTCCATCTTGTCCAGATGCTTCTGAATGGCACATCCATCTGGTTTATCAGCCACTCCTCCCCTTTTGGAAATCTCTACAAACTTGATAAAAGTACACTCCATCTCAAGGAACAGGTCATTAGCGAAGATGTTGAACATCTCTCTTTTTAGCAAAAGTAGTGAATATCTCAAAACAAAAGGAGTGGAAGTTTGAGTAGGGCATATCAGATTACTACATTTATTGTGTGTTATACTTGATATAGATGTTAGAGTGGACATCAAGGACAGTAAGTTTACTGTAAATTCAGGATGGCTAATTTAGGATGATGTGCATGCAAAATTCCATCATACCTCAAACTGGATTATTCTGTTCTGATGATTAATAGATTAATAAATATCATAGTTATCAAATATGAGAAAGTGATCAGTTTTATAAATAAATATACCCCTGAAAGAGACACTCATATATATTTTTCCACAATGGTAGTCTTGATGGAAAATCATGAAAAACTAGACTTAGATGATAGAGTATTCTATAACTCAAACAGAAAACAAATAGACTAAGCAATTATATTCCAGTAACAGCCTCTTTTAGATTTGCAGAAATTACTATCATATAGCAGAAACTAGAACACTTTGTAAACCTAAGCACAGAATAGAACAAATAATACTTACAAACCAGAAAATGATAGGTAAGCTTTGCCCTTCTTGCTAAATTCAAAGCCATTTTTATAATAATATGTCTTTTAAAGTGTTAAATGTACAAGCACTATTTTTTTTCCCTTTCTTCATATTTCTGGGGTCAGAAAAGACCAGAGTTATTCAAAAGCGCAAATGCTTGTTCTGGAAATGTTTCCAAACAAGAAGACAGCAGAAGTTCTGTGAACCTTACAAGTGAATTTTTTGTTTCTTTTTTTATTTGAGTTTTCCTTTCCTGTTTTGCTGACTAAAAGTGTTCCCATTAGTTTTAAAAAAATAGCTTAATTTTTCCCACCTCCCCAAACCATGCAACATGTTTTGTGATGGGATGAGATAGCTTTGAGTATTGGTTTATTTACTCAATTTTTCTACATTGCTATATTTATAGTAAATATTATTAACTATAGCAGGCT
>NW_008685412.1:4039-6711 GCF_000695815.1 Acanthisitta chloris
ATAGTAAAAGGGAAGCAATAGAACCACACTCTCCATCTTTAATTTAGCATCATAACACAACCCTAGGAAGTACATGCAGTACATGCAAAGGCAGCCTTGCAATATAGAGAAATTAAAACAATTTTCTCCACAGTGGCACTGTCAGAAACTGAACCACACTTCTGGGAATGTGGCAGAGCCTAAGTAGGCCATATTTTATATACGTGATCTGGAAGAAAGGGGGAGGAAAAGAGCATCTCTTAGAAAAAGGCTTGGAAGCTATCATCCTGAATGATGAATCACAATACTTTCAGGAGAGAAAAATCTCTCCCACCATCAGCTTGGCAGTGATGCTGAAACAAAGCTAGCCCAATACTAATCTTTAATGTGTAATTCCTACATGAAATTCCCCTCTCAATAATTTGAGCGAAAATTAGGAAGTCCAGGAACACCAGGTTTGGAGCTTCTTTGGGTTACCAGGTCTCCCTTGTTTTCCTGCATTCATGTGTTGGAGTGTACTTGCATTTTTGGAGGCACACCATGCTTTGTGAACATGACACCTTGTTAAAAATAAGGAATACTTCGCTCCTCAGTGGTCTGATAACTTCTCTGTCATTTCACAGCTTTTCCTCCAAGCTCTATATGCTGATCATGCTGATCCAAAATGACTGTTAACAGGGGAAAGGCATAAGTATTTTGGGATTTCAGCTACCAGCCTTTCTGTTTGAACTTAAATCTGTTGGCAAGGCAACTGGAGAAAGGTTGGAAATTATCTTTTAAAGAGAACAACAATCATAAGATGCTGGCACATATTTTAATCACATCCATTTCCTTGTGGCATTTATCAGCATGTTGAACCTGCACAAGAAATCTCTGCAACAATAGCCTTCCTCATGTTGCAAAACAGCAAACTTGTACAACTCAAATATCCCCGTAATTCCTTTTTTAGCCTTTCCAGCTGTGAGAAGCAGCTTCTCTTAGTCCTTGGCCTGGAGGTCTGTTGGCAGCATTTCACAGCCTACAAATCAGAAATTTAAAGGAATGGCAAAAATTTGACTGTTAACCAATTGGTCCATGAGGTTGAAATTCCATTAAAAAGGGAGCAACTTCTTTCCCTTCCTTTTGTGTTGCAAATGTTAGCCTGAGATTTTTCTGCAGCCTGTAAAAACTCAAATCATAACTTCTAATTCCCTATCTACTGGTAAGTCACAAAGAAGCTGACGGTATAAGGTATAAGCTGGAGGTGGTAGCGAGGGGCAACAGATGAGAGCCTGTAGGAGCTGTGTCTCTTCAGCCTGAGAACAGACAACTGGGGTCCTTTTGGACCCTTTGATGTTATTGGTATCTGGATATACCTAAAGGTCAAATCATTCTCACAGATGCACAGTGGAAGGATGAGAGGAAAGGAACATAATTTCAACTTTTTAGCTTTAAAGATGGTTAAACATTGGCTTCAATGTCATGCTATGACATAGTAAAAAACTTACTGGAGAGGTCTTGAAGAAATATGGTTCACTGTATGTGCTTTAAGCAAGTTACTGTACTAGATGATCTCCAGGCATAATTTTCCTTCTATATATATGTACTGGTTTGGGCTGAGATCAAGTTAATTTTCTTCATAGCCACTCCTATGGTACAGTATTTTGGATTTCTGATCAAAACAGTGTTGATATCATACTGATGTTTTAACTATTGATGAACACTGCTTATATATCAACAAGGCATTCTTTATTTCCCACTCTGCCCCTCTAGAAGCTGGCAGGGGAGACAGACAGAACATCTGACCCCAACTAACCAAAGGGATATTCCATACTGTATGATGCTATGCTCAGTAATAAGAGCCAGTGAAAAGAAGCAGGAGGGAAAACATTTGACATTATGGCATGTTCATTATGGGGACCGCAGAGTTGGATGCAGTACTCCAGATTCTCACCAGAATAGAGTAGTAGGGGAGACTCACCTTCCTTGACCTGCTGGCCATGCTGGTTTTGATGCAGCTCATGACATGGTTGGCTTTCTGAGCTGCAAATGCACATTGATGGCTCACATCCAGCCTCTCATCTACCAGCACACCCAACTCCTTCTCAGCTGGTCAATTCACGTTCTCTTCATCCCCTAAGCCTGTATTAATACTGAGGGTTTCCATAAAGAAGGCGCAGTACCTTGCCCTTGGTCTTAGATCAGATTCCCAGGGCCTCACTTCTTGGATGTGTCTCCATCCCTCTGGATGGCATCCAGTCCTTCTGGCATGTCAGTTGGATGACTCTGCTTGGTGTCACCTGCAAACATGCTCAGGGTGCACTCAGTCACTTCCTCTAAGTCCTAAATGAAGATATTAAATAATACTGGTCCCAATACAGACCCCTGAGTGACACCACTTGTCACTGATGTCAGTGGTGACTCTGAGCCACTGACCACTACCCTTTGGAAGACAGAATCATAGAATCACAGAACCAATTGTATTGGAAAATACCTCAAAAATAATCAAGTCCAACCATACCATGGTTACTAGACCATGGTACTAAGTGCCACATCCAGTCTCATCTTAAAACCCTTCAGGGACAGTGAAACCACCACCACCCTGGGCAGCTCATTCCAATGCCTAATTACTCCCTCCATAAAAAATTTCTTCCTAATACCTAACCTAAACCTCCCCTGCCTGGTAAAGCATGGGTCTGTGCCCTCTTGTCCTA
>NW_008685413.1:0-9070 GCF_000695815.1 Acanthisitta chloris
GCTGTGCTGGGGTTAAACCACGACAGACGCTGTTTCGACAGGACAGGTTTTTCTGTGTGGCAGGTGACACGCAGGAGGATTGAGATGATTCGACAGGACAGGTTTTTCTGTGTGGCAGGTGACACGCAGGAGGATTGAGATAACACAGCAAATCCAACATATAAATGAAAACAGAGTAGAAAGGTCCTCCTTGTGCTCCCATGCCCATGGTGCAGCAGCAGGACAGCACCATGGCACAGCAGTACTAGCCACGTCCTGAAAACACATCATCTGGACCAGGACAATGATATCACTGCTCCAATAAGCTCCAACCACTGTGTGTTTTGTTATGCCCTTGAAAGCACCAGTCCCACTGAGATTAAACTTCATGGAGGGATATAACCTGCTCCAACCAGTTTTGGTTTGGATGACTTGAGGAACTTCACCAAACTGAAATGCAAATGTAGCAGAAGCTCTTGGACTCCCAGTTTTGGCTTTGGATGTGGAGCATTTACAGGAAAGGGACATTAACACTGTCCTATCATGGTTTGTTCAGAACAGTGAAGTCTGAAAACCTCTAGTAGGAAAGCACTCTGGCATTTTATCAGTAGGGAGGGAACTGAAGGAACAAAAAAGCAGAAAAACTACACTCCAGAAATGCCAGCGAAATATTCCGGTGAAGGAATGTTGATGATACAAGAAGGTGGAGGTGGCAAAGAAGATGAAGACAAAGATGAAGAAAAAGGACAAGGGGCTCTAAGATGATTTTTTTAAACCCAGTTTTTGTCCATTGCAGCAGAAATAGAGGCAGTATCTCTTGAAACTTATCTTCCATATCTATACTACTACTGCACTGTTCATTTGAGGTGTTCTCTAAGCCAACACCTATTACAAATGCAAACCAAGAAACTGCATCTTATGGAGCTGCATTTCAGCTGTGGGGAAATTAGTGGACTGCTTTGTTAACTGCATAAAGTTTAAAAGGGTTTTGAGATGTCTAGTGCTGTAAGACAGTGCTTTGCACATAGCATTGACAGTCAGGAAATTCCAAATTATTCCATAATGTTTACTCCATTTCAGCAAATGTCTCACTTCAGGCAGTGTCTTCCTAAACTGAGCAGAGCTAGGCACTTAAATATATTTTTAAGCACATAGGTAAGTGGTTTGATGCCTCTCAGCTGCAGCTTTCAGCAAAGTAAGTGAAACTTGTTATCTAAACATCAAAACGTTACTAAACATTTTGGGAAGAAAACCTTGTGGGATGTGATGCATCAGGACAACTGAGTATGCTGCACTTCACAGTCCAGAAAAGCAGCTCAGATGGAACATTTTTGAAGGCAAATATTCAATACCTGATTTCATTTTACAAGGACACAAACGATGCCACCTTATCCTACGATTACTAAAAGGAGTACAAACATTATGGAATCATCAACTCAAAGCACTCAATCTTTATGTTACAGCATCTTTTACAAGGGCAAGGTCAGCAAAGAAGACATTTGCACCTTAACTCCTTGAAATTCCAGCCTGGCATAAGCAGGGTAAGTCAAAGCATTATTTCCTTGCAGCCATTCAGTAAGAGCCTACTCTACATGGAGGGCAGAATAAGGAGTTCTGTACTTAAGATCCAGGTGAAATATTTGCCACATGTAATTCAACTGCATTTTTATTAAAATAATAAGTTGTGACAGGTGGTGTCATTAGGGAAATCATAACGATAAAAATAGTATTTTCATTTTTATTCACTGCACTTAAGCTCTGTACGTAGTAATATTCTTTTTGTTCCATTGCCTAAAATATTCACCAAAGCAAACAATTTATTTTGTAGCTCCAGTATATTTCTGTAGTAAATGTTGACTTCCATGTGTTTGTTTAGATTCACCAAAGTAAACAATTTATTTCATAGCTCCAGTATATTTCTGTACTAAATGTTGACTTCCATGTGTTTGTTTATCAGCAGCTTCTGCTCAAGATATTGGTGTTACACAAGATCAGTGTTTCACAGTTGTAAGCACAAATAATTCAGGTTGATGTTTGCTAACGTGGGTTTGTTCACCTTGGCATGTGAAAATCTGAAGTGGGATTTTTGACCCCTCCCTGATGGGATCAGAAAAAGTAAAGAAGGTTCATTTGACTTTAAAACTGAAGCATCAGTGATTGAGGTCTATGCTCAAGTTCTCTTCCCTGAACTGCAAAAAGCAAAGTTAGTCCTGTACACTGATCACGGAGAGAAACTTCAGCAGTTTGATCAGCTGAATATGGAGAACCTCACAAAGTTTAAGACAGATTTTTCTACCTTCTCCAAATCAAAGAATTTGTCCCAAATACAATCAATTAACTTAATTAAATACACTAAGATCTATCAGGCTGTGAAGTGGTTTGGCAGCAGCTTTCCATATAGACTGAAACCTCTGCAAACATCAAGTACAATCTTCTCCAAATTTCCAGCAGCTTTTTTCATCCCATCCTTTATTTTTCAAAGGAATGGGGACAGACATCAAATAGATGGTTTGAAATAGTCCTGGTAAAATTATATGCAAGCCTGAAGTTGCAGACAACCCAGGTCACATTTGGTTTCCCTTCCCTTAAGCTTTGCTTTGTACAGCAAAATTTTTCAGAAACATGCCTTGAAATCCTGATTCCATTTAATTATGCTTTAGCTGTTACCCAGATAACTTTAAATGAGTGATTTTGGTGAGAAACAAATATAGCAGAACTGCAGACCACTTCCATTGCCTACTGCATCATTTCAAATCTCTTCAATAAATACACATTTGGTTATTAAACGACTCGGAGTTCCCTGACTGGCCAAACACTGCAAGCTAAACACTGACTCCTAACTCTGCATGACACAGGCATTCCTCTGCTCTTAATTTGGTTTCACTGTCTGAAAAAAGGGGAGCCTAGTGAACATCCCCCCAAAAAATTCTCCATTATAACAGAATATGTCTTCAAACCAAAGTATGCCACGTTGCAGCCAGATTTCAGGTAATAACAGCACTAAATCACACTACCTAGACTCTAGATAAACACCATGTAAACATCACAGCTCCCTGTAAAAATACTAAACCAACAGGAGAATTATTATATGGGAAAATATATTATTGCTTTCTCAATAATATATGGGTCAAGAGATTCCAATGCAACCTGTCTTGTGGATGGTAATATATAGGTCAAGGGATTCCAATGCAACCTGTCTTGTGGATGTTCTCTATGAAGTGTCTGAAAATGTAAATAAAGTGGCCAAGGTTCAGAGCTGCCTGGCCAGAGAGGGCTCAGTGGGAGGAGGAAAAGTGAATCATGGTGTCTTTCACATCACTTGGACCCTTTCCTTCTCCAGCATTTTCAGACATTCTTATTGTAGATATACAGCTGGAAATACATCTGAGAGCTCTGGGCACATAGTTGGTAAGTAAGACAGCTAAAAAATGAAGGACTATCCACTTCTAGAATCAAATTTTTCCACTCCCTATCAGAAGGGAATAAAGAACTTTGTGTAATGTACAAAAGCCTGATGGAAGACTGAAGAAGCTTAGCCACTATTTATTTTACAGAGTCTGTAATGTAATGTGCTCCTTTCAATCACTTATGATTTACTCCCATTATTCCAAATTCAGGTCAAGAAGGACTTCATTGGGTCCTGCATAAAGACTTTTTAAAGGACCAGCCTCATGAGAGAAGAATCAAAAATAATGTCTGCTTCACTAAAAAATCAGGGAAAAATAAATCCTATCAAACTCCTGGGTTGGTTTTCTTTTTCCATTCATTTTTTGATGTATAATGAACTGTTCCTGCAATTCTGCTTCTAAGCTCCAACTCTCTCCCTCTGCTTTCTTACCCCACCTAAATAGCCTTCTGGTCTAGAGAAGTTCTGTTCATTACAAAGGAGCTCAGCATACAAAGCAAAGGCTCAGGAAACAAACTCCATGATTTTTAGAGCTTTCCAGCCCTTACACTTGCATTAAAAAAAAAACCTTAAAGAAGTGAACTCTCACTGCTTGGAACTCAGAAATAACAAAATGCCTTACAAATTGGGTTTAGAGCTGACAAGCACTAATACAATTAAGCTTTGTAAGGAGTTTCAAGATGCCATAGCTGTGATTAGACTCACACCTGGCATCTGGCCATAAAGCAGAGCATTGCTGCCTCCCACTCAGCTCGGTGCCCTCCTCCTGCCAGAGGATCCTGCCCTTCCCTCTGCTCTGCCACTGCCTCTCCCATTTCCCAGGGAACAGAGATTTCCCATTGCCCCAGATCCACAGGAATTCTTGGAGGTTAAGACCCTGTCACCAATACGACTGAGATCTCAATGCGAAAATGAAGACAGAAAATGTTCATTTGGTTCCTCAAAAGCAAATATCAAAGGTCTAACACTTCTACATTCTCAGGCATTTGGCAGTGTAAAGCATCACAATGGTGTTGAAGAAAGAGGTTTGACTCAAACGAGGTGTGCACACCCAGAACTGTATTATACAAATTTAAAAAGAGAGTTTAGAAAGCTAAAAGATCTGAATGTTACTCAGTTTCCCTATACATTGGTACCAACAAGCATCTCCTCCCCCAGAGGTTCTGCTGACCTGGGCTCTCTAGTCTTGACCTTCAGACAATCCTGAAGTGACCACTCTAAAGCTTCAGATTCCTCCTGGAGTGTTTTTTGTTTTTTAAGGTGTCTGCTGCTGCTCATTAGATTTCACTCCCAGTTTTACTAAACAGGTGAAAATCACTGATCCCTCAGAGCTAAAAGCACCCAGAAGTGCAGACCACACTGCTTCAGCTGCAACCCACACACACAAACAGCTGAAATCAAACACAAGTGCACGGGAAAAGAGATGATTTTATCAGGACTAAAAGAACAAAACCCAAATGATGAAAAATCCTGCTTAATGAAGTGAGAGGTTTTTCCTTTGTTTAGGTACACATCTTGGAGATGGCAAAAGGTGCTAAGTGATCCTGCTAATTCTGTCACTTAGTTATTTGAAATTGCTTCTTCCTCAGCATGTTGGTTATGCAGTTTCCAAATGGAGATTTCTACTAGTTACCTGTAAATCTCCTCCACAGCCCAACATATCCCACCAACCTCCTCTCCCTCAGTCATTCTAAACAATCACCATGTAGACTATTCATGGGTATGTGTATATTATGCTTCTTCTAATGACTCTGGATTGCTCTTAATCTTTTCAATACCTGTGCACTAAAAGCAGAGATTATCTCAGGATTAGGGTGTCACTTTGGAGTGTATCAGGTGGTTAGAGAAACTATTCTTGTGTTTCATCTGGTGCCACTGAAACCTTAAGCCAATTTGCCATCTCTTCCTTGAGAGGTAAACAATTTGTAACTAATTATTGGCGACTATTTTGACTTTCTTTCCTGATCTTCCTACAGAATGTTCTTTCTGGTTCTAAAATTTGAAATGTAAGAAAGATGATGTGGCATAAAGCAAAGTTAATACCATACATAAGTGTAATGTTGCACTTGAACAAGCCAACTGTGGGAACAATGTAAGAGAAAAAGAAGGCTTGGCTTGAAAAGTCTTTTAAAAAGTATCAGGTTATTTATCAAATTGTATTTTTAAATAGACCATAAAGCTTGAAACTCTATCTTCTATACTTTTCCATAAATTTATAAAGCATTTCCTCCCCAATTACAACACCAACCAGGAAAGCACCTTGATCCCTTTATATATAGCAAAACATTCCACGTCGGGAGTGGCTGTAACTGCTTGACCAGAGCATGCCATGCTGAACCTAGACCTTCAAACATCACTGCAGGTTTGGACAACCTTGGCAAGGCTCCCCTGTGTTCTCCATCCTCTCTGCATCACTGCCACAATGCCACTCTAAAGCAGGCAGAAAGGAGCATGGAGACAGCATCACCTGGGGGGAGCAGCACTGGTCCCCCAGTCACCAGGATGGTCAGCACTGCCCAGTGACTGGTCACCAGGATGGTGAATCCTCAGGGCAGGTCCAGGAGGGAGCAGCCCCTCACACCTCACCCCCAGAGCAACCAGCTCCTTCCCAGGTCTCTCCAGTGCACTAACTGAGAGAGTTCAGTCATCTCAATTTGATTTAATCTAGTGGCTCCGAGGGGACAGTAAGTATTTCAAGTTGTATCTGATTTCTGGTGGAAGCAGTAGATTTAGGATTGAAGGAAGAATAATTTATTTTTCATCCCTGACTCTTCATTTCTCTGCTTCTCTGTGAGATAGGAAATAATAAAAATAGCAAGACATCTTTATCTTTTAAAACAGCTTCTATTCCCAAAAGGTGAAGTTGCATTTGCTCAGACTTCCCCTCAAGAACACGATAAAAACATTTAAGCCAAAATGAATAATTCTTGTCAGAAACCATCCACGCTTCTAGGAGATGACAAAGAAGGGATTAGAAATTTATAACTGTAATCAAGGTAGATTCTCTACATTAAAGAAATAATTTTTAATCACCAGAGCAGAAAACCTGCTCAGAGCCTCCAGAGACTATTTGGGCTGCTCTGGGAGTTTGGAAGTCACATCTTATTCACCTTTTTTTTTTTTTCTCCAGGGGCCACTCCACTGCATTATGAAATGCACTATGTGTCACTGCAGTACAACAACTTGTAACAAACTTCATTGGCACCAGCATTAGAAATTTATGATGAGCTCTCCAAGTATAAAAGACTATTTCAAACAACTGACAGAAGGGAGAAGGTTAGAATTGCTATTGCTTTTATCAGACCCTGCAGCAAAACCAATGAAACAGCACCTTAGAGGTCTAAGTAACACATCAGTAAAGGTCTACAGATGGTTTGGAAAACTTTAAATATAATAATAAAATTGCATGAAAGAAAGGGAGAAGTATCTTTAGTACTGCTTCTCTATGTTTTGCTCACAGTCCTCCAATTTATTATTAAAAAATACTCAGCAATGCAAGTAGAAGGAAATACATTTCAAATTAAACACTTTTTTTATCCTATAATCTTATTCCAAGTAAGCATTAGGAAAAAAAATCAACACTGAAGGCTGGAATGGCAATAGGAGTTACTTTTGCAAGCACTAGAGGAGTGGAAAAAGGATTCTCTTTAAAGCAGTAGCTTTTTAATGCACAGGAACAAAACCCATTACTGAGTGAAACAATACAACATTTAATGGTGATTCATCTTACTCCTCGTTGAGAACATAGAATTATCCATGATTTTACCTCTCTAAAATGTTCACTGGATTCACAGAAGACTGAGAGGAACACAGGACTGTGCCTTGGGGTAAATGCCTACCTTAGGGGGAGAAGAGGTTCAGACACTACAAAAATGTGTATAAACTGCTCAAGCAGGAACATGATCTGCACAAAAAGCAAAGTGTCATTTGGAAAAATTAAATTGCAACAGGCCAGGATACTTTTGTGTAAAATGTTCAAAGTCTGCCTTTGTTTAATTCTAAAATTATGAGATATCTTCAAGGAAAATAAAATGAAAATTCAGATGACTAATGTTCTATTAAGCAATCGACACCTTATAAATAATTACAAGCTGGTCTAGGCACTGTTAAATGAATTTTTTTTACTTTTATTTTTATCCTTACACACACGCAGTACTGGAAGTCCAAAGTGTCAGTTAAGATAGACCCTAAATTCTAAGAAATAATAATCCATTTTTAGTAGCCACCACAGAGATATTTTTGAAGCTATTTTATGGCATTGCTCTGTGCAATGATTTCAAAACCAGCATATTTCCAAAATATTGATCCTGAGATGTGTTTTCCAATCATCATTCCAGTCGATTTAAACAGATTGTTTGACCCATACATTGAACTAATAAAACTAATAACACTAAATTATCTCACAAGCAAAGGAAAAAAATTCAACACTTCCTAACAAAAAAAAAGAAAAAAGCCTCAGCAAAACCTAGGCATTTTACAGAGGGGTGATTAATTACAGCCATAACCCTGCTCTAGTGCATTGAATCTAAACTGAACTGGTGAAATGTAGCATAGGACAATACCATCTTGTTTTCATACAGGTGATGACATAAAGCATCATCTAAAAAAAATCCCAATTGCTGTAAAATATCACAGTTTTCTGCCCCAATTTCAGAAGTGAGAGATGGAAGATACAGGCACAAGTGTTTGGCCATGGGATGATTTCCCCAGGGAAATGAGTTTGTCACCTGTGTGAGGACACAGCCAAGCATCCCAGAGGTATGGCATGTGTCAGCACCAAAAAGAGAGAAAAAACTCCTGCAGGTTCTCAGGAGGGTCTGGCTAGAAGGAAACTCATTGCAGCCTCACTGAGGACAGCACTGGAAGTACTGCAACTTCTAGAAAGGAATTCAGTTCCAGCTGGAATATTTCCTTTCTTCCACACTATAATTCACTAATAAATGTAGGCACACATGCTACTGAGGATATAAAATACATACTTTCTGTGATGGTTAAAGTGTAAAGAAAATATTAAATAATCCTATTGTGAAAATCAATGGGTGAATTATGCATCGAGGAGGAGATTCAGTCTCTATTTTGGAGCAATTTATGAAGCTGACTTGCTGCTCCAGGAGCAATCACTGTAATTCAATGACACAGCTTTTGTAAATGCCAAATTTCTGCACACACCTGGACCTACTTTCCCAAGCTTGGGCTGTAAGCACAGCAGCAGGATCCTGAGGAGCACAAAATTATCCCAGTATGGCCCCAGGAATGAGTCTCTCCTGAGAGTCTGGGGCTTTGTGTGGGTTTTGTGATACCTGTGGTCTTACTTAGGAATTCAAAGCCCAATCAAAGCATTCACCAGTTAATGACTCTTACAATCCTGCTGTAGAACAACACACTCAGGCCCCACTTGAGTTCAACCTCTTCCAGGGTGTTCCAGGATACACTGATCTATCTGTGCACACACCACTGGTTGGTGTGACCAGTCCTAAGGCTACACCTGCCATCCTGGGCTTCAGCAGACAAAACAGCTTAGCATCCCTTCTGTCCTGGTTTAACCCCAGCAGCAACCAAACCCCACAGAGCCACTCACACCCTGCCCCACCAATGGATGGGGGAGAGAATCCAAAGGGGAAAAGCTACAAAAACTCATGGGTTGAGATAAAGACAGTTTAATAGAGAAAGCAAAAGCTGCACACA
>NW_008685413.1:9343-15070 GCF_000695815.1 Acanthisitta chloris
ACAGAAAGCAGCAAAGGCCTTGGCTCTGTGTGAGCTCTGCTCAGCAATAACAAATCATCTCTGCATTATCAACCCTGTGCTCTGCACAAATCCCAAACATAGCCCCATACTAACCACTGGGAAGAAAGTTAACTCTACTTCAGTCCAAACCAGCACACCTTCACATCTGTCCCTGTCCATAGTGACAGTCACATTCCTCACACACTCCTCCAGCTAACATCAACACTCTAAAAGAAGAACACCTTTGCAGAGTGGATGTAACTTTACAATGGCTCATAAAGATCTGCCTGATAGGGTATATTCATATGTCATCTTTTGAGACCAGTCAGTCAGAACTGATTGTGCTATAAATCCCCAGAGAAATATTTAATAGGTGTGTGATGTTAACTTCTCTGAAAGTATCTGATGTGACTGGATCCCACAGTGAAGGACTAAACTATTTCACAGAAGTCTCTTTGAAAAAAAACAAAAACCAAAGAAAGAGGCAACAAATAAATAAGCAAACATATAAATAAGCAAATAAATGACCAATCATATCTATACAATAAATGGATTGCAAGCAGGGATTTGCAAGAGCATGACATGGAATTATAGCTACAAAGCAAATGAGAGATCGACACGTGCTGAAACACTGATGTTACCTGTGCTGTCTAAAACAGGGAAAAAAGGACTAGAAAGCTCAGGCTTCCTGGGGTTAGCTCTGTAATTGCTCCTACATGGCAGGAAGTAAATAAAAGCCACTTGAAGTCTTTATTTTCCCACCTGTATTGAAGATATTCAGCAGCAGAGCCACTAGTCTTGTTCCACATGCACTTTTACTTTGCTAGGAGTGCTTAGCACCAGAATGAGTAGATTGCAATAGCACTGCAGTTGTTTCCACATTGCTAAAAAATGGCATCAAAATTATACTCTGTCTGCCAAAATATATTGATTTTGAGAAAATGTAATTGAGAAAAACAACTCATTGAAGAAAATCAATGTTTTGTCGCCACATTTCTGTAAATGTTTCAGTATAGTTTCATATTCAATTAGTACTGCATTGGAAAAAAAATCAACATGATGATAAAAAAACATTTTGACTGCTCCCAACAAATATTTAAAAAATGTGTTCTACTGAAAATATTTAAATATTATATTCTTGGTTCTGGGCCAAAACAAACATGTAAATAATAAAGCTGTCAGTAAGTAGACAGTTCCTACACAGCTCCATTAATGGTTTGCATCTGGGAGCAGCCTCAAGAGAAGACTTCACACCACAGTAAGTCTAGGACTTGGTGTCCTCCTCCCCTACACTCCAGACTTCCTTTAGAAGGCTTCAACACAGGTTCTTCATACCCTGCAAAAATAAGAGCTCCAATTCTTCAAACAGCACTTTGGGTCTGTGTCTACCTGCTCATAGCAGGAATCTTGGGTCTCTGTGTCTACCTGCTCATAGCAGGAATCCACACTGCACTCTGACAACTGACAGCTGTGGTTAAGGAGAGGTGGAAAATGTATAGGCACTTGTGACTTCTCCTGCACCATCTTGTCACTCGGCCAGAAAAAGTCTTTGAAGACCCTGAAATAAGTCACTGGAGAAGAATCTGAGTTTGCAGTTTGCAGAAAGGATTAGCTTCTCCCTTTGTGTACCTCCTTCCATTCTCCTCCTGCTCTTCAGTACACTCTAGACAGGTTCCAGGGTAGGTAACAGCCAAGAAGATGTTGAGGTGAAGAACATGAGAAAGTACACACCGAAAAATTAAGGCTGTGTGAAAGTGAAAGGTCTGTGTGGATAGTGAGAGTCACAGGTTATGTCTAACCTGAGGCACTGGGGAACTCATCACCAGCTCCTGAATAAAGGTGTGTGTCTTCAGGCACCATACCTCAAGCACGACCTGACCACGGGAAAATGATCCTGCTTTCCATTTTTTTATGATGCTAATACAAATTATACTACCTATTTCAAGAGATGCAATACATAATCCTGAGCTCTATTGGATTTTCTGTCCCAGATTTCACAATGACTTAGTTCTGAAGCTTTATCTTTTTGGAAAGGGAGAAGTCACAAGTTCTGGAAAGAGTATCACATCTGCTCTCAATTCCTATTCTGCAATAAAAATACAGATTTTAACAGCTTTCAAACAGTATTACAGTTTCTTATTTTAAAGTTCATTGAAGTCATCAGAAACTCTCATCTCAGGGATTACACACTCCTATACCTTATACTGTAGAACTCAGTATTGTAGGCAAAAGGAGCTTGAGGAAAAGGAGTCTCCACTAATCCATGACTGAATATCCAAAGACATTTGGATTTTCTCTTCTTGAATTTCCAATAGCATAACAAATGTTACTTTAGAAAGATTTTGGAGGACTCGTGCAGTTTAGAGAAAAAGAGCTGCTGCTTTGAAATTTCCTGTCGTTCAGAGGAAGCAGTTGGTGAAGGCAAGAAACTTCCAAAATCTGCCTGAGTGTGTGGAGGCAGATTTCATGGCAATGTCAGTAATTAACACCGGGCAGATCTGCGGATTTAACGAGCACAACTAACAACAATGATGTACAACACGTTGTAGAAAAGCATGATCTACAAGGAAAAATGTGGCCAAGACCCATATATGATACATCCTTAATGCAGGTGCACAGAGGCTAAATCATTGCAATCATTTATTTTCATATCCCTTAGTTTAAGCGTTAAGAAACCACTGCAACCACAGATATTCCTGGAGTGAAAATCATGGAGGCAGGGAGATTTTTCCAGGGAAGTATCAGGTTTTTGTGCTCTTCATTAAACATCTGACACAGCCCCAGTCAGAGATATGACACTGAGCTAAGAGACATTTGGAAGGAGCTGATCCAGCAATTCTTACACCTGTTTACCACTGCCTTTCCCAAACAGCCAAAAGAATCAGAATAAAGATGAAGGTATCACTTCACAACTAGTTGCTAATTAAGTGATGAATAAATAACACATCAGATGGAGATGTGCTTCAGTGTCCCAAAATTAAATGACAATTCATTCTAAAAATGGGAGTTGGTATGGCTTTGAGTTATCTATATTAGCACTGTGGTTCAAATTGGGAATGTGCTTTTGAAGTGCATCTGCCAACTGCTCTCCCTCTCTCCAACTTGGTTCACACTGCAAAGCTGTTTCAGAGCATGTCACAGAATCATAGTTTGGGTTGGAAAGGACCTTAAAGACCATCTGGTTCCATTCCCTGCCATGGGCAGGGACACTTTCCACTCAACCAGGTTGCTCAGAGCCCCATCCAACCTGGCTTTGAACACTGCCAGGGATGGGAGATCTACAACTTTTCTGGACAACTTGGATGGGTCCAAACCAGAGGTGCTCTCCATAAACACACTTAGAGCTCCAACTATGATTTATGCCCATTGAATCACACCAGAACTACTCTACAAAGCAAACTCCCAGGAGAAACATTTAATATAGACATTGGCCACCCAGCTGCATTCCAAGATCTGCACTTCCTGGGCTGCACAGCACCAGATTGTGTCACCAAAACTGGACCAGAGCTCAGGAAGGCAAGCTCTGCCACTGCTGAAGCATGCAGGACATGCTTCCTCTCCTTCTGTGGCCCCACAGCATGAGGCTGTCTAACCTCTTTTCGATGGACTTCGAGACCTACCAAAGCAAAGTGATTTCCACAGTCGTTTCAAACACATGGTTAACATGATGTTGGTGATCCATTCCCTTACAGACACACAGTATTATACCTTGGATTTGTAAACTACCTATCCCCTGTCCAAATGTCACTTGTCAGACTCTTCCCCAGAGATGAGACCCATCTGGGCAGAGCAAGACTCTCTGAATTCCATAAGCAGCTCAAAGGTCAACCTGCAGAGCACATAGGTAGGTCTGACTAGCTCAGTACAGACCAGGCATTTTTAGTGGAAATTTTACAGACTGCTGCTATAAGTGGCAATGTCACTCAGCTTCATTTTCCACTGACATGATTCCAAAACAGGCAGTTTCCTACTTGTGTTAACATAAAGCCTGCAAAATAATTCTACAGAGCATAACAAAAAAAAAAAAAGTAAATTACCTGGTTTGATCACTACATAACAAACACATTTTTATCTGTGTTCACTTTATGACCATTCTCTCCCCCATTTCTTACACACACACTGAAGTATTTCTCTGGAGTGCTCTAAGGGGGAAGGTGAAGTTAAAAGAAAGGCTCTAATGGTGCCAAGGATGGAAAACATAGGGTGATGCCATCCAAGCAGCCTAACCATTGCACCCAGCAGGGACAACCTGCCAGTGTAGCATCAGACATAGGTCTGAGGCTTGTTGAGCCATGCAATTCCTTTAGAATAAAACTCTTTGGGAAAAGCTGAACTGCAAACATCACTGGAGCCTTTTGTCACAGAAAACTAGGGGGAATTTTCACCAGCTCTGAATTCTCACCTTCATTTAAAAGTTCAACATGTATGGTTTAGTGAGGATGCTTAATAAGGTTAAATGCAGTACAGTCAGTACCTCTGGTAGCAAAGGAGCTGAATTTATTAGGCCTACAGGCCAGTAGATAAATTTCTCAAAGAGACTCTATGGCTATGTCTCTGCTAGTGAATTAAACATGACTAGAATATTAAACACACACTCTGGCACTGAGGCCATCTGGAAAGAGCATCTCAAGTGCTTGCTATTAAACTTTCTCATACTTCAGGAAAGGATGTCTGTACACTAGCTGAGTATCAGAAGTGTCTCTGGACCATGCAGACACCTGAGCAGCACCTGGAAAGCCTCTGAGGGAGAACCAGCTGGCAGGGGCCACAACCACACATGAAGTGCTCCAGGAATTTATTGGTAGTGTTGGTTGGACTTGCAGAACTCAGGAACATTTTCCAAAACTGCTGTGCAGTAGCCTATTGGCAGCAGTGTCTGTGCATGTCCCCCAACTGCCTTTTTGTGGAGGTCAAGAGAAGGAGCTGAGAGTTGTGGTGAGACAGCAGAACAAACACACAGAAATTCAGGTCAGGGAAATTAAGTTCCTGGGGATATTTCCTTGTGGTCCAGCACTAACTGTTGAACTGTAAAGTCTTTAATAATTTCTTTGGGATGTGCACTAACTCTAAATGACACTGAGCCTCTAGAGATTACTGAATAATTGAAAAAAAATATTTTTGTCTCCCCTTTTATATCAGTGTCTAATGATCTAGTTTGTTTACTCTCACGAAGGAAAACCAAGAAAAAAAATGGTGTTGGACCTGTTGGTCGATTTACTCTCATGAAGGAAAACCAAGAAAAAAATGGTGTTGGACCTGTTGGTCGATACTAGACACTGAGTCAAACACAACCTTTTATTCAGGTTCCATATTTTTCACTGGGAGTTTTTCTTGAAAAGAATTAAGCAAATCTTTTGATCTCCATCAGGTAGAGTTTACAGCCAGCCAGCTCCCAGAACGAACTGCAGCACAGAAAGGACTACAGAAATCAGACACAGCCAAGTCATCTAAATGTCAAACAGACCCTACTGCAGAAAAATTCTGTCCTCTCTGCTCAGCCTGACAAGCTGCTCCTCATATCCCACCCAGACAGACAGGGGATATTAGCTCCAGGGAGGTATTTTCAACAGTATGCCCAAAAAGAATCCTCAGCTTCTTACTTAGTCTCTTCCACTGAGACAACAGGTAGATTCCAGAAAAGGATCTGGCTATTTTCTAGACCTCTGGATTGAAAAAAAAAACCACCACCTTTTCATACATAAAACTTCCAGTACAACGTGAGGCAAT
>NW_008685413.1:15099-22353 GCF_000695815.1 Acanthisitta chloris
GCCACTAAAGAGAACTCTCCATTAACAACAACAAAGATAAGCCAGAGAGTGATTAATGCAACAGGGCAGGTTTTAGAAACACATCAGCCTTTGAGAACTCCAGCCAACATTCTTGCAAACCTGACAAGTAATACCACTGGCTTCTGAATGAAGAAGCTGAACTAAACCCCAGCCACAGTTCTATGATGTTTTTTTGCTTTTAGAAACAAAAGAGAGCACAGAATGAGGCCTAAAATTATTACCTATCATGGGATGATCAACAAGGGTATTGTTTGAAAAGATGTTTTGCAAAGAAATGGAATTTAGTTTTGCAATTACATTTAATTTTGCTGCTGCTTTTCACACACTCTCCAATACTCACAGTGCTGTGGTCCTAGTTTTTCAGGGAATATACCTAGGATGGAAGACATGGCCATTTCTTGCCCTTCAAAGCACCTCAAAATTCAAGCAATGCTACCTAACAAACTCCAGTCCTGGTGTCGAGCTCTGCGTGTCTGTAGCTTTGATGCCATCCTATGAACACACAGTGGAATGAACCTATGGTCCAGGAATCAGCACTAGGGCTGGATTGTTTTGCTTCTGCCAGTCTATATGACAGACAACACAGGGTGAGCTGGAACCTCTTCCCTCTGACCACTGACATTGCACCACTGCATGTAACAGCCAAATCTGACACACTATTTTCCCTGGAAAGGGAAATGTGTTCCTCAGAAGTCTGATATGACATAATATGCTAAAATAGTCTCCTCTGGAGTTTTTTTCAGTCAATCAATAAAATAGTGTCTTGGAGGATTATTGAATACATGATTTTGATCCCATGGAGACTACAGATCCTTCGGAGTAACTGTCTGTTTACCACTGGGCTTTGTGAAAAACCATCAGCATACCCTGCCCCTGCTGAGCTATGATAACCAAAGAAAATGGAACTTTCACTCTGCTGTGATCATACACTAATCTCAAAATTGAACAATTCCCTCCTGCCTTTCTTCCTTGTATTCTTTAACTCCATTAGAAACAGTCACAGTTTACAGTATGGCTCCCTACAGCAAGAGCACAGGTAAGAGCCAACTAGAGCTTGGTTTGATTTTTTTTTGCAAGGTCTGGTCCTCAAGCCTTTTAAAAGTTTAACCCTTCTTGTATTTACTTATACAGCACTGCTATTCAAGTCAAAATAAACAGTCTGCTGTTCCAGTCAAAATGAACAAATGTGACATAGCATAATAGTATCATGAAAAATAAGCAATCTCTGTTTTCAAAGACATTAACATGTCACAGAGAAACTACTGCCAGCTATGCCACACCAGTAGAAAAGGCAACACAGCAAAGACTTGAAGCTGAGCACTGGGTGATAAGGCAGAGTAAGTCACCTGTAGACAAGGACATCTTGAAGAGCATGAAAAAGCCTAACTGGCAAGGGGGGTGGTTATGCTGCACAAACTGATGAAGAAACACCACACTTCTGACAGAAAAAGATGACTGGAGAGTAACAGACACAAAGATTTGGCAAGGGACAACAAGGACAAGAAGATGGAATTATACTAGTCGACACAGAAGCAGCTAGGACAAAATCTAGTTGCAGTGATAGATGACCACAATTCAATGACAGATTGAAAAGTAACCCTGACACTTCCATCCTCTGATTGCCTTCATCAACATTACGTCTAGTCAATTCTTCACATCCATTATTTCCATGTATCTGAAGATTTGTCACTCATTTTTGAAAGGTAGTATTTCATTTTGTGTCTTCTAGAGGCAATTAACTAAATCCATCTTCTGAATCCTCAGCACTGGCACTGCATTATTACCACGTTTTAATCAAATTCCTCCAAAGTGATCTGCATTAAGTACAGATTCATCACAACATTTTATTTGGGGTTTGCTTTGGTGTTATTACCATGAAGGATGCCACAATAACCCCAATGGATAAAAACACACAGGATTTGACAAAGCCACACACACTGTAGGATGTAATGACACTCAATATTGCTCTGTAAATGTTATAATCAAACAGCATATACTGCTGCAAAGAATTTTAAAATTCATTTATTACCACACTTTGCAGTATCAAGCTCAGCTACAGTCAAGCTCAGAAGGACTAGCTAATTGTGTGCCAGAAAATCACAAGCTGTGTTTGTGTTTAGCTTGATTCAGCAGTGTTTTGGGCAGAGGGAGAGATCTGGCTTTCCCACAACGGATTTTTTTTTCTTGGTAGACTGCACATCTTAGGAAAAGGACTAGAAAAACAAGGAGAAAAATGCAGCCTCCTGCTTCACAGCACAAAAGATGTGAATAATCAAGAGCCAAGAGGGATGAGAAAGAAAAACTGCAAAAGATTCATACAGGAGTCTCATGAGATTTGGTCACTTACTTGAACTATTACAAAAATAATTCAGGGACTTTTAGGGAAAAGTAGAAACAAAGACTTGTGTCTTAAAGACAGCTGCTCAGTGAGCAACAGCAGTCCATTAATGGTATGCTCACATCTGGGGGGAATAATTCTTCTTTCAGTTAAACCACTTTGTACATATAGAAACCTTTGTGCCAGGAGGTTATTAAATGACACTACACATGTGTCTCTGTGGGTAAATCAGAGGACTATAAGGCAAGATTATAAATGAGATCCTTAATAGATGTGACTAATGAAGGAAAATAAGGCTAAGCAAAAGAGATCTGCTTCAGAGGTTGAAAGGTTTTAATGCAAAGATCATAAAATCCTAGGATATCAGGCTGGAAGGGTACACTAGATCTCATCTTCCAGATCACTCATGAAGGAAGATGTAAAACAGATATTTGTAAAACAGGTGAAGAATATTTCACTAATGGATAACCAGATACTTTATGCAAACCTCTGACTCCCCTTTCCAAACCAGAGCACCAGCATCCAATTCCAGAGGCACACACCACCACACAAATGGGTCTGCCAGGAAAGATGTGCAGTATCAACCTTGATGCATCAGGTTAATAATACATGAGCATGTGACGAAAGTGAGTCTACAGGAAAGATAAGCTGATCAACTATCTCAAATGCATTTGCTAATTCACTGCCCATCTTCTTATTCCTCTTTTTTTTTCTGTCCATTTAAGGGGGATGGTTTATAAAAAGAATTGTAGGCAGATCATCAGCATTTTTAAAATAGCTAAGCTATTCTCAAGCTAGCTCAACCATTTTTCTGGAGGAAAAAAAAAAACAAAAAAAAGAATTTTGATTCAAAGGAAATTAAATATTTCCTTCTTAAAATTGATTTCTCTTAATCACCTCTTCATCACATAAACACACAGGTAGGGCTAACTACTTCTCTTCACATTCCATAAGCCCTTCCTGCCCAAGGACAACCTGCTTTCTCTGCCACACAAGGTAAAGGTGAAGTCCAGTCTACCTCTCACCTGGGCAATGCATTTGCACCTAGATTCCAGATGCCTAACAAAGGCTGGTTATGAGACTCTGGTACTTTTCTTTAGCTTGTTTTCATGAAGAGAGCTAAGTACTCCACAAAAACCTCGACACAAAGACCATTATCTATCTAACTGAGGTGAGCAAGAGCTCCTTGGAATTTCAGTGCACGTTAACTGCCTGGTGTAGCTGGCCTGGGTGTCACCTCAAGCTCCTTCTTCTCTTCATCAGTAGCTGCTGCTCATCCACCAGAGCCTTCTGCTCAGCAATACAGCTCAACACTCAACATCTGAACTGTGTGAAGTCACTGCAAATGGACATGAGCCAAGCAAGACCAAAAGACAGAGCTCTCCCCAAGAAACAAGTGTAGAACAGCAGTTGCCCAACATGCAGATGATATCTGTCCACCTATTTTTTCTCAAAAAGAAAAAAAGAGCTCTGACAGCAAGGTAGAGTCAAGAGGTCATGCAAGTGGCCTTCACTTGCTGCCAGAAGGGTAACACACAGGCATTTGGCCTGAGCCACACTCCCTGTGCAGAGAAAAGCAAGAAAGAAGCTCTCTGCAATGAGCTGTCTTCTCATAGAGATCAGATATATCACCCTCTGCATAGTCACAGCTCTCCCACCAGAAAGGATGGCTACATCACATGGATGCAGTGAACTGCATTTTTGGATAGATCTAACCTAGCAAATAAAGGGAGCCAAGGAGTTGTCTCATCCAAAGGACAAGCAGTGTTGCATGACACAGCTTGTTTCGATCTAGATTAACTTATTTCACAGCACAAGTAGCTCCATCCATGCTGTCAGCTGGGAATGGACCTGGCATGTGCTGACCCTCCAGAGAGTGTCCAACCGCTGTCAGCTGGGAATGGACCTGGTGTGTGCTGACCCTCCAGAGAGTGTCCAACCTGGGAAAATGCAGAGCCAAATCCAGGCTAATGATTAACATGTGATGGGTGCACTCCTGAGCACAGATGCTGTGCTCAAGCACAGGAGTCTTGACAATCTACAGATTATCAGCAGCACCACAACTCTTGAATTTAGCAGATCCACAGCTTATGGGGACATTTCAAATCCAAAACTGAGGGCCATAAATATTGTTCTGCAAGTCCTGCAAGCATTTTCCTATGCAAAGTTCCAGATGGTTTGAGAGATAGTTTTGTTATCCAAACAGTCTATTTTACATGATCAGAAAATGCTTAGAAAGGCCAAATGTTATCTGAATAGCCTAGTAGGTCAGAAGCTAAAGCAAATCATTGCTGGTGCAGGGAAAGACAGACTTGTCATTGTGTTATATTTAATAAAAAAAAAAAGAGAGGCCTAAGTTCATCTTTTGTATCTTTAATGAATAACAAGACTTACTGCATTACTCAGTAATTTGGGGAATTTAAATGCATTTTTGTATTGTCTATTATTTAGAACTTCACATTTTCATTGGATTTAAAAAGCACAGCAGCATCAGGAACCACCTAGAAAAATGGTCACCTGCTCACATAGTAACATTTGATTAATCAGGAAAATAGCTTCCTTTAGTTTAGCTTTCTAATTCTGGAATATTCAATACTCTTCCAGGGTTATTTCCCCACTGAAAAATGTGAGAGGGGCTCAGCTTCCCTGCACAGCCAAGTGCAGCGACTAGAAGGGGAAGTCCTCAGCTTTTAGATTCTGCTTCAGCCCAGTCCAAAGAGTGAAAGGTCCTCCCAAATGAGCTCCCACAGCACATGAACTGGATTACAGCTCAGTGTCTGATGTAATTAAGCAAGGAACTCACGTGCTAAACCTGTGTCACCACTTGAATGGAAGACATTAAAATAACCCTCATGTGAAGAGAAAATAGCCATGTGTGACCCAATAAATGAAGCTTTTTCTTTCAAGTAACTTCAGGGTTACAGAGGAACAGTGTAAGACTGTCAGGTTCTCTTATATGACAATTAAAAGAGCAAGGAATGAGCTATTTTTAATAACTTTGCTTTTAAAGGTTATCTGCTCTGTCCTAAAAGTATTTTGACCCTGGACTCACACAAAGTCTACCTGAAAAACCCTTTGCTGTTCAAACTGTATACAGAACTTACACACAATGCATTAACCTGCTGGGAAATATTACTCAGTGCTCCTAAAGTTCAGCTGTGTACCAGTTCAGGACTGTCCTCTACTTACCTTGGAAAAGGCAGGTTAAGAAGGAATTCAACCCAACACTGACTGCAAACTGAGCATCTATCCTTGGGCAGTCAACTCCTCCCATTGGCTTCTCCATCCCATTACCCTGTTAGCACCTCCAGACAGGCAGGACTGGAGGGCCAGTCATCCTTACTGTCTTAAATACCTGTTTTAGAAGAAAAACCACTGTCTTGTGGGAGCACTTCTCTCTGTTGAAGGAGACTCTGGTGATCAGCTCTGGCTGGGTGCTGGTCATACACCAGATAACCCATTTAAAGCTTGTGAAACAAGTTGTATTCAGGGTCCCAACTCCCACTGCTACAACCATCCTGTACAGAGCTCTGCACTGACACAACTTCACAGCTCCCAGAAACTCTACTGGCTGCACCAGAGGTACCTGTGGCACTCTGCAGAGTGCTGTACTGTGCCACGGAGACATACACACCAACTAATGAAAATTCAACGTTCGTATTAGTATAAAGAAAAAAGTCATTAACTGCAATTGAACTGCCAATTATCCAGGATAACTGCAGACCTCCCAGCACAGCTGTTTTACCTTCCCTGGCTGCTGTGTGCAATATTACACTCACATTGCAGGTTACATTATCACAGTGACCTGGAACCAGGGCCTAACTGCTGCGAGAACAAATTATTTTGCCAAAATTATTGGTTCAAATCCATAAGAGTGAATAATGAATTAGACATGTCCAGACGTGGGGATTTTTTTCCTTGCAATATCTGTAGTTATGAGAAACTGTGACATTCAATTACAAATATTAAATGAACTGTCACTTTGAAATGACTCTTCTTCCAGCTATTTTTTTTTATGATTCTGTCACAGAGGAGAAAAAATAAAGTTTGTCCTGCATAAGGTAAAATCCCTAATGGTAGTTACTACTCCACCTCTTCCACTGAAAGTTTTTATTATCCTTCAGTATTGATGGATTGCATTTGATACTACCCAAGTTTAAATTCTTTATCTAATCACATCATTATTAAACTGAAAACTGTGGGGGAAAGTGTATTGTTATTAAATTAGCCAAATGCTCTGGTGACACCTAAACAAAAAGTACTGTCTGTCAGAATCTTGGGACTCAGGAAGCCTCAAGTCACAAACCATGGGAAGCTGCAAAAGTATGTTAGAGAAGCATGATCTCAAATCACAAACCATGGGAGGCTGCAAAAGTATGTTAGAGAAGCATGAACATGTTTATTGCTTTCCTCCTGAAGCATCCACTACCAGCCAGTTCCAGACTCAGGACATTTGGCCTTGTGGACCTTTAGTCAGATGTGCCATGGATGTTTCTGTGTTTCTATGTTGTCTTCTGTCAAGCATGACATTGTGTGTTGTGCTTCTATCAAATTGCTAAATTTTCTGTTTGACCACAGACATTATCTGAATAAGAATTCAGCACATGAATAAACATTTCCATACAAATATCACTCTTTCCTTTCTCTCCTTTCTTCTGTCTTCAAGGGAATGGAACAAAAAAAAAAAAGCTAGGCATAGAGTACATACAAATTCATCAAGTTTCTGTGTATTTTCCACTCCTGCTAACTTAAATTAGTGTACTTCTTCATTACCTGGGCATGATGAAAGTCTTTCAATAGAAGTAAGATTCTACTTATGGATTACATGCACAAAATTCCTGATCTTGTAGTTTACAGTTCTTTTTTTCTAGGAGCAGTATATTTGAAAGGAATAC
>NW_008685413.1:22390-23614 GCF_000695815.1 Acanthisitta chloris
AAGATTCATACACAATGTTGGTAACTAATGACATCTCAGAAGTCTTACACACTTAGGGCACTGGTGTTGGTTACAAATGACCTACAGGAAACTTCTCAGCTCCTGTGGCATCAGTGTGATACAAGAAGGGGCATGGGAAACCACACCAAGCCAGACTTAAAAGCACTGACAGAAACAGCAAATAAATCAGAGTCAAGAGTCACCAAAAGACAGTGCTGGAGAAGGTCTTAAAGCATCAGCCAGCCCAGACCCTCCAGAGGGAAGAGGAACACCACTGGAAGAGGTATTTATCTAATCTCTTCTTGAAAACCTGCAGCAAAGGAGATGCTACCAAAAAATGTAGCTAGATGAAAACCAATCTGAAATCAAGTCATTCATTTCTTCAGGTCTTACTTCAATTGCTTCTAAAGAGTAGGTGATCATCCTTCTCTCACCACCAGCATCCTACATATTAGGGAATGTATGTCCTCTCCCCATCCTGTTTTTCAGTGCTAAACAAACCCATTTGCTTCACCACCAGCACATATGTCCTGTTTTGTAATTATTTTAATTAGAAACATTTGTTTCCCTTCCTCACACCTCCTGTTTGTCTCCATCTCCCTGAAAGCCAGTGCAGAAACACTGGACACAGCATTCTTTCTCAGGCTTAACTAATGGCAAAGAAACCCTGTCTTGTGAATGACACTTCTATTTATGTGCCCCAGAGAGAAATGCATCTTTTTTTCAATTATATTGCCCTTGTGACTTTTTCACTTGCTTAGAATCTGGTCCAGTAAAACCTCTACATCCTTTTTTTTTTTTTTTTCCTCTGCAGCTGCTTAGCCAAATCTTTGTCAAGTACTGGATTCTTCCTTCCTTATAAAATGCAGCACTTTGTGCTTGTCCCTTCTTTAGTTAGGGCCATTCCTCTAATTTGCAAAGGTGATTTGGAATCCCTTTTTGTTCCCTGAAATGTTTGCAATTATTCCAGATGGATGTCATCACAGATTCCATCTATTTCATCATCCAGGTCTGGATGATTCAACATTGGCAGCTGGAGTTGGCTCTTAAATAATCTATTGCTCCCTCCCAGTGACATTAACTACCTGTGTGTCTCTGCATAAGCAGGTCCTCCTTCCTCTTCAGAGTGGCTGCTTCCCACTGCAGATAACCTGTCATCAATCCCTTTGGCCAAACAGGAGTGATTCTCCCACCTCACCATCTGCTGCAAGCACTTTTCTCTCT
>NW_008685414.1:0-18450 GCF_000695815.1 Acanthisitta chloris
GGAATTTCTCTCAAGAAAGGGATCTGTGATAGAATTTTGCAACTGCAACTGTAAAACCTGACAGCTCCCTCCACAGCTATAGACACCTTGCACATAGGAAGGATCAATGTAGGACTCTTGTCATCCTTTTTGCCTGTGCAGTGGCATGTCCAGTTACAGACCCACTGAGGCAGGATGAGAAGTTAGCCCCACAACTAACACAGGGTAAAAAAGCAGAAAAAAAAGGCATGGGAAAGAAGGAGGACGTTCAAATCTCCCCTTTCTAGATCACCCATTCCATTCTTAATAGGGGAAAAAAAATCATGAAACAGAGAAATGAGAGGTACCAGATGCTGAAGCCTTTGCCTCTGCAGTGCTGCTTCTGGTGATGTGCAGGGAACACAGAGCACATCCACAAAATACTGTGTACCTGGCACCCAGCCAGAGGCTGGAGCACTCTGATTTTAATGATGTATTTCATTCCCAATGATGCAGATCGGTTCCAAATGAGCTTTTCCCCCTTCCCCCAGCTTCATCAAACTGAAGCAGGTCCTTCTGAATGGAGTATAGCTGGATTGCAGTTCATGGGTGTAAAATAAACACCTGGAGGAAGGGTTACTGCAATTTCAGCTGTATTGTGCCTTTTATGCACTTCCAACACTTCTGACATGTTCTGCAGCCAAAGTGAAGCACTCCTTTCTCTGGACAGAAGCTTTGTAAAGGAGGATTCCAGAGAGAGCAAAATTTCAGGTTCAGGGTCAAAAAAACTGTGTGAAAATGGGGTGGAGATGTTGCCTGATACTGCAGTGTTATTTCCTGGGCTACATAGTATCTCATGGTCTCGAGGTATAATGGAACATGCCAATCTTCACAAGGAGCAAGAACGAAAAATATGACCTTTCTAGCCCTGGGATTTGCAAGAAAAAGCTTTAAATACAGCCCTTTCACATTCAAAGATCTACTATGAAAAGACAAAATCCCAGTTTAATACAAAACTATTGCTGCAGCAATCTCATGACTCTTTTAATTTGGTCTTTGTCTTGTCCACGTTGTTTTTTTTTAATATTTGGGATGGGGAATACCTGAAGTGAGAGCTTGCTTTCATGGTGCAGTCTCTCCAGCTGATTGTTTGCACTGCCAACACCACTGTGAAGTGCTACGTCTGCAGAGCTGGAGCCCGGATTAATTGCAAGGACAGGCTGCGAGCTTTACCCACACCTCCTGGCTGCCCTCTTTAATTTAAAGCAACTTTAAAAAAACAGCTGTGTCTTTATGAGAAAATCTTTGGCCCTTCACAACACACTGTTTCAGCAGTTTCATGCTCCCAAAGCCTTTAGTGTGCAGATTTTATTACACAGCTGGACTTTGAGGGTTCCAGGTTTTTCCCCACCAGGAGAAAAGAACATGTTTTAGTATGCAATTGACAGAGTTTTCATTCAGAAAGTGCTATTAAGCCTCTTCAGCTGGCTGATTAATTTGCTAGGAGAGACTCTTAGCTTCTAAAAAGCCGCACCAACCGCTTCAAGGATTTCTTCTTAAACAATCAATTGTCCTAGCTGGAACAAACTGCTTGTAGTTAAGTTCTTTAGCAGAAATGGAAATATCATGGGCAAGAAAAGAAAGAATTCCACAATTATGATTGTGATATTTTCACTGTGTGCAGCTTGTTCTGCAAATGGAAGATCTCCTCTGGTTTCTGCATAGTCTCTGTACTATCTGCTTTCTGGGCCATGAAAGTCAGTCCTTGCAAAGAATCGGATCAAATCAAAGCAAGTAGGATCTGATGTGCTTAGGGCTCTTTAGGTATGTTCAAGCTACATGATTGTGGCCTTTCCAGTAATGTGTGGCCTTCTGAACCATACCAGAAGGATCTCTTATCCATACTGGTCTGAATTAGAGGCTCAGGTTTTGTCTTATTCTCAGTTTGTTTCTATGAACTCTGTCACAAGACTTAAAGACCAGTCCATGCAGAACATCCTATAAACCCCATAGGTTTCAGTCAGCCTGGGTATTTTCCACAAGTTGAGACGTCAGTTCATCCTAGCTGCACGCAAGCCAACTTGTTTTTAAACTTAGCTGCGCATGCAAATGTCCTCCGGAACCACTCTGAACTTGCACAGGTGGGTCAGGCAGGGACATTGTACCTCACACACCAAACATGTCCTTAGCTGTCAGACTAAGGTAAGACTTTTTATTATCGCTTAAGCCTGAAATGCTTCAGGAGGACATAGGCAGAGCTGCTCAGCTCGCCCCTGCCCTCACAGAGCAGCTCCTTGTGAATGAGTAGGCACTTACTTGTTGCAGAGTTCCATCTCTGTCACAATGATCTCCTGGACATGCCAGAAAACATCAGCTTTTGCAGATGACTTCTTCCCATCTTTTGGGCAGTGACCAACACAGATGGCTGCAATATCACCAACATTCTTGGAAGAAAACTGAAATGTGTCTGTTGCTCCCCTACAGGAAACAGTGAGCAGTTTCAATATTCTGAAGGCTGCCAGAGACTTGTCTCATATGGACATTAAATAATTTGCATATGGCTATGGGAGATAGAAGATAAACCTTCATTTGCAGTCATTTGATTTAACCTGCAATCACTCAACACAAAGTATAATTTCCATATTTAAATTTAGTATTTTCTCTGATTAGGGGTGACACTTGAAATTGTTGCCACTAGGACTTTCCAGGATAAACTTGAGCTGTTCCACATAAAAAATCAATTTGCCTCATTATAGATAAAGCTAAAGAATGACTAATTTCCCCTCCAGCACTTATTCGTTCATTTTTGACAGATACTGTATCTTTTATACATCTACCCACCATAGCTGTTTTAAATTTGCTAGTTCAGCCACCCTTCCTGAAGCTCAGATTGAAAATAGTTTAGAAAAACAGTAGAATCATAGAATCTCAGAATGGTTTGGGTTGGAAAGGATCTTAAAGGTCACCTAGTTCCAACCCCCTGCCATTGGCAGGAATGATAGGTCTCTGTCAAACCTTGACCTGATCCCTGTCATGTCCCCTGAGTATCTGTTAGGTTTATTTCCTTGGATTGGTCCTTATTCCAACTTGCCTCCAAGGATAGACTGTAACTAATGCTGTGAAGAGTGGTGTCTAACTCCTCCGTAGACACCATCAGCTGAAGCTCAGGAGGAAGTTCCTCCCAATCTTTCATATTTCACATGATATCTCAGACATTCATATTACATTCCACAACAGCTGTAATTTCACCTTCCTTTACCAGAAAAACCTTTCCTCCCTGTGAAGCAACACAACATTAGCAGCATCCATGACTTTGATGAGGTTCCTGGGTCCTAAGGGCATGCTGTGTTCTTAAAGAAAAGCAGAAAACCCATCTCACACCTGAAGCACTTTGGTCTCACACAGGAGAAGGAATCTGCCCCACATTACATGGATGCGCCTATAGCTCATCTGCACATGAGGCTGATTTTCGGCTTTCCTCATGCAACAGTGATCTTGCAGCCTTGCCTGTGGATTTGTCTGGAAAGTCAAATCTGAGTAGCTCTGACATTTAGCCTCCAACTATTATTACTTTCTCTCTGATTCCCACTGCCAGTGAGATGCTGCAAAAGGAACTAAAACCACCTCCAGCTTCCTTCTGCTCCTCCCAGCTCAAAACCACACAGCCTTCCTGGGGGCTCACTAGAAGACCCTTTGTATGTACTGATACAAAAGAACACACACACACATACTCACATGCAACATCTACATTTCCTTTTATGAAATGCATTTTTCTTATAATTTTAAAACCTACTCTGTGTCTGTCCATCAGAAATTAATTTTACACCTTCCTGTTATCCAGGTAAGAAGGCATCAAGCTTTTGGAAAGGGGGTGAGAAGCAGCATGGCACAAACACAACTCTTTAAACCATCTCTAAACCATCCTGGGGAAGAGGATCTGTAACTTCTGTGGAGGGCAGACAACTGGTGCGGAATTCCTCTAGCCCATCATCCTGTCCTACTACCTTTCAAATCTCCTTTTCTTGGAGGAGTTTTCCATAAGGAATTCTTTCGAGCGGCCCATCTTTCCTTCTAAGATGATCCAGATGTTTTCCTTTGTATCTGCATCCTCTCTGTCGCTTGTTACTGTGACAATCTCATAGGCTTTAAAGCATAATTGACACACATGTTAAACAGAAAAGGAAGAGCAGATGGCCAGCAAATCATTTGACTGTCATTTTGCTTAAAATCTCCTTTCCTAATATTTATCACAGCACACAAGAAAGCATTTGCAAAATAAGGATGGAAAAGCACTGAAATCTGTGGGGGTTTTGACTTGTAAGTGCTTTGGGATAGAATACATGAAAAATATGACTCCTGCTTGATTGGGTAGCAAGAATAGATGGAGTTATTCTTAGAATCATAGAATACCCTGAGTTGGAAAGGAGCTACAAGGATTGTCGAAGTCCATCTTGAACAAGTATGTCCACCTCCATGCTGTGCTAAGCAGACCCTTTTTAACACAGCCCAAATCCTCCGTTATTTGTGCCACTGCTCCTAACACAGTAAGGGTATTAATTTACCCAACAGGATATTCTCAGATGCTGTGGTGGGCTATAAGTACCCAAAAATGGCTGGGTTTTTTGCAGGGGCAGAGTGAAATCACAGCAAAGTAATGTGATTATCGACTCTCCAGGACTCTCCTGAAGAAGAGCACTGGTGCAGGAGTTCTTGAGATGCACTTTGCATACATTCAGTGTGGTTAAATAACATTTGTTGGCTCTCTCGCTCACTACATCAGACACCAGGGTAATTACCTTGTACCCAGGGGGACTACCCAGAGTAGACCCAGGGCCATGCACTGTTAAGCTCAGCTGTTGCATTCAGCTGGGATAGTTGAGTTACTAGCCTAGAATGAGTTAAGGAGGAATCTGGAGCAATGTTACTTACAAAGCTTTAAGGATTGAACTTATTTTCCACCTCAAAGACTCAAGTGCATTACTTCTAATGAGATCATATCCATGTGTTCTTATGGCTTACTGCTGGATTGAACCACTGCAGATGGGTCCCTCTTAGGTTTCAATACAGAATGAGATCTTTTTCTTCCTCATAAATCCTGATTCATTTCTTTCTTGTCACAGCATTGCACTTTTGAACTAAAGTGTACATGAAATAATCCAATCCTTAAAGCCTACATGGCAACATTTAGTGGACCAGCTTGCAGGAGATGCGGTTCTGTGGTCTCTGGGGTCCCTCACTAAATGACATAAGACAACTTCAAACCTACCAGTCCGTTCCTTCAGTTCCAGGATGTCATTATTGGCACAAGCCAGTTCCCTTATGAGCTGCCCATCATCTTCACTTTTAGCAAGCCAGCGATCACATTGAAAGCGAAATGTCTTGTCCATGGCGGAATCCGTCACATCAATATATTCCAAGTGCCAGCCTGGTGCGATTCCTAGTAAAACAACAAAGTAAAAAGATTTGGATATTTGCACATAACTTGGGTAAGGAGAAGAGGTACCTTTCCTTGGTAGCACCATGGTGGTATTAGAAATTATAGAGTCATAGAATGTTTTGGGTTGGAAGGCACCTTAAAGTTCATCTAGTCCAGCCTCTGCAATGAGTAGGGACACCTTCCTGGCCCCATCCAACCTGGCCCTGAACACTTCCAGCAATGGGGCAGCCACAGATTCTCTGGGAAGCCTGTATCAGTGCCTCACCACCCTTATTGTAAAAGACTTTATCCTTATACCCAATCTAAATCCATCCATTCTCTGGGTAGCCTGTATCAGTGCCTCACCACCCTTATTGTAAAAGACTTTATCCTTATACCCAATCTAAATCCATCCACTTTCAGTCTGAAGTCATTCCCCTTTGTCCTGCCACTCCAGACCCTTGTCCAAAGCCCATCTCCAGCACTCTTGGAGACTCTGTAAGCACTGGAAGGGGCTCTAAGAGCCTTCTTGTCTGGAAGGCTCTGGAGTCTTCTCTTCTCCAGGCTGAACTCCAGCTCTCCCAGCCTGCCTCCATAGCAGAGAAGCTCCAGCTCTCGGACAATCTCTGTGACATCCTCTGGACTTGCTCCAACAGGTCTATGCCTTTCCTGTGCTAGGAACCCCAGAGCTGGATGGAGCTAATTAGTATTTGCTTCAGATAATATCCCAGTGAAACCAACACTCTTCTGATACCCAAACCAATGTTAACTTGCTCAAGACCATTATCTCATCCCCCTTCTAGAGTCAGGCCTTGCTTTTGAGGGAGCTGCTGGCTTTTGATCAGATATAAGGGTGTTGGAGCATGGTCCTGAATAAGCTGATTTCAGGCTTTCTGAGCTAGAGACCAATCACTTGTCCTTGCCCAGCACTTTGCACTAGACAGGGCTACTGCAATACCAGTAGTATCAGCAGTACACAAGGAGAGACAGGATCAGCATGGCCCCTGATACCATATCAACACAGGGACCATCGCACAAAGAAGAACTGCTCTGGCTCAGGAACAACAAACCCTTACAAAGTCCAGGGAAATTAGGGCATGGCAGAACTGTTTGCCAGAGCCAAAAACATGAAAACTCCAGAAGTCAGAGGTTTTGTGGGCAAAAGTTAATGGAGCACCTTCTGTCACAGAAACTGCTGCTGAATTTTCCTTCTCTTTCAAGGGAAACCTGAAGCCTTAAATAAGACAAAAGAAAGATATGAGTACAACCCTCCACTGTACGTGTCTGCAGCTATTGAGAAAGACAGTAGTATGCACATTATTTGTGGTGGTCCCATCACATTTTGAGACTGTGAGTAGGTGTAGGGTCTTTCTCTATGGCCTGTATTACCCTCAGACATTTTATTATTCAATCTGAAAGTCAGAAGGTAAAATACAACTTGCTTCTTTGACTTTTGTGGCTATCACATGCAAGGAGATTGACCATGCTATCCCAACCTTGCCAAGTAACCAGGATGAATTCACTAGTGCTGTGACTGGATATGAATATAGGGCAGACTAAAGTGATAGAAACTCCAGCAGGGACTACCAAATCAGCTAGCTTTTGCCTTGGGGTCTTCTGAGGAGTCACAACAACCTTATAGTTTTCTAATTCTGTTTGTTTCGGTTAGGATTTTTCCCACTGGAAAACAACTTAAAAATGAAGAAAAAACCATTTAGGAACATTTTCCTAATTTCCTTGTTGAATTGAAGAAGGCTTCATTGAGCTTGGTGGGGATGGGAGGTTCTGACAGTTCTACTTGCAAGTCCTGTTATTAGTCAGACAAAGGAAGGTTATATTCATGGTGAGACTTCTCTGCTAACTTATTTATATCCCAGATACATTAAATAGCTCTTGCTCTTCCAGAAATTCACTGCCATGTGCCTATTTCCTTAGTTTGCAAATATTAATCCTCATTACCCTTGGAAAGAAAGTGATGGCACCTTTTTGAGTTAAGTCAACAAGTCACCCTTCTTCTGTGGATTGTGATGCCTACACACCATGTGTTGGCAGTTCTCTACCAGCCTCACAGACACTGCTTTTTTGTACTTCGGCTTCCTGAACCTCTCCAAGCTAGGAAATTGCATGCTGCAAAGCACTGACCGAAGACACCACTTGCCCTTTAAATTTTAGGGGCACAGAACTGCAGAATCATTGTGGCTGGAAGGGACATCTGTAGAATGTCTACTCCAAACCCCTGGTTAGAGTAAGCTCAGCTAAAGCAGGCTCTTCAGGGCTGTGTCTGACCATGGTTTTGATATATCCAAGTATGGAGATTCCACAACTTCTCTGGGCAGCCTGTGCCAGAGTTTTACCTGTGCAGAGATTACAGCTTTTCTTCTTACACTGAAATGGAATTTGCTGTATTACAGCTTGTTACCAGACTCTGGTGAGAAGACTTTGGTTTCATCTTCTTTACTACTTTTGGAAAGGGGCTGCCCAGAGAAGCTGTGTCTGCCCCATCCCTGGAAGTGTTCAAGGCCAGGCTGGATGGGGCTTTGAGCAACCTGGTATCCCTGCCTATGGCAAGGGAATGGAACAAGATCGTCTTTAAAGTCTCTTCCAATCTAAATCATTCTGTGATTCTATAATTCTATCAAGTTCCTCAGGGCTCCCACTGTGCTTTAAGTGGAGCAACTTGCTCTTTAGAACTGTTTGGAAATTTATTCTAAACGTACTGGCAGTGTCAGCTGTTAATCTTTTGGTAGGCTCATTTTCATTTAAGTTCAATGTACATCTCTGCAGCATATTCAGGAGGCTGCTCCGCTTCCATCAAAACTTTAATTACAACAGTACAGCATGAAAGAAAGAAAACATCTCACCCTTCTCCAGTGAGAGACATCAATGGCTGTGGACCAGGATAGAATAAATTGGTAATCTTAGTTTGCCAGCAGTGACTGGATCAGTGCTAAGAGGCAGTATCAGAAGAGACTGAGTGAGATGCACATACCCTCCTATCTCTTCTCCAGCTTGGTCCCAGCCGGTGCTCAGCAGGGTAGCTGCAACAAAATGCTGCTCTTTTATCAGAGGGAGAGATGGGCCAGAGCTGACTTTTCAGCAGATCTTGGAGTTGAGGGAAAAGCAAGCACAAAGTACAGCTTTTCCTGCTCCTCCCCTCAATGATGCTTTTATCAGCTTTGGGCTATTAAAAGAGCAAACGCTGGGCTCTGTCTAGGATTGACACTGTAAAGCAAATATCAACAGCATGTCCCTGACAGTACAAGGCTACTTAAATTAAGGGGTTGGATGGCCACTCAGAAATATGGTGCAGCTGCCCCAAAACATTTTCCTCTCTGTTTTAATTTCTCTTCCCTCTCACCAAATTTTGTCCTTTTCTCATTTTCATTCCTGATAGTTAGCAACTTAAATTAGATTAGGAGACCTGGAAGCTCTAGAAGTATCCTTGTATTTCTTTTCATTTCTCAAGAGAAATAGTTCATCTCAGGTGAAAGCTGTACTTTCTACCTCCAGAGCTGCACATCTTCCCACCCTGTCCATATCCCATGTTGCCAGGAGTGGTGTCACATCAAGGGTTTTACTGCCATAGCATTAAACAACATTTAGAAAATGTTCATGCCTGAAGAAACTGTTTTACTTTACCAGAACAAGTACTCTTTTTCCTCTTGTTTCAGGCTGGGAAAAGACATATTACATTTCTTTCAGCATTGATCTGGAAAAGATTCAAAGGCCCGTGATACAAAGAGTCTAAATGCAAGACTTTCCCTCTGCTGGGCTGACTCTGTGTGCTGGCAATCACTTCAGTGGAAGGAGAACAAATGTTTGCAGGGCCACTTTTCAGGTCATGGAATCCTGGTTTCAGAGCATTACACTATTTACACCTCCTGCTCCTGTGTGGCTTTTGCAGAGCAGTAGGTTCAGAGACATTAGAACCTAAGCAACAACAGGAAAGGGAATTACATCCCATACAGATGTAATTCCAGAGGCCTCAAATCCTCAGCACAAGCTAGTTTATGGAGTAGCATCAGTGAAAGAGTGAGCAAGAGGAGTCAGAAAAGTGATGTGGATATTTTCCAAGTCTTGACCACCGTTCACACAGCCTGGCTGCACAGGACAAACTAGTGGATCTCTGCAGTGATGGCTCATCAGTCTTTCTCCTGAATAGTGTTAGATGGTGGATCCTGATTCGCCATGTAAGCTATAGCTGTTCCATCACTCACCTTTGGATACTTGCAGTAGAGCCAGAGCTCTGTACCCTGTTGCACCTTGAGCCAGGAGAACAAGGGCTCAGGAAAAAATCAGCTGCACAAATGTGTTGGAGAGCATTATGGGCTTTTCTGCAATGACCACAGTAGAAACCAGAACCACTAAATTTGTCTCCATTAGTGCTTTGGGGCAGAAGGGGAGAAATACCTCATATCTGAGCAGTTCCTGCTCGATAAAGCAAATCTTGGTCTTTAAAATAATTTGGCAAGCACTGTGCCTTCGTGAAAGGTCCCCTATCACCAAAACAAGTGTTCAGCATTTATAAAAGGAGGTATTTCACTCCAGGCCTATTTTTGCTGCCATTGAAATCCTCAGCAGCAAACCTGGCCTAATAAAACCCATGGCAGTGCCACATAGGCTCCTTAGAGGTCTGCAGCTAGAAGTGACATTTTCAATAACACGCAAAACATTTCAAATGTAATTAGAGGAAGAACAGAGCTGTGGGAAAAAAAAGAATCACTTTGCCTGCTTGACGCTGTATAATTTAATGCGATGTAGGGTAATGTATTCTCTTCCCCAAATGTCCTTATCCAAAAGAGCAGCTATTTGTCCTATTTATACTCCTTCCCTAAAGGGCCTAAGCTGGCCGCTGGGTGATGCTGGGCAAGGACCCTCTGTGTACACCTGAAAGGTCCATACAGGACCATCTTACCTTTCTCACAGGTGAAGGTAAAAGTCTGTGCTTTCCTGATGTTGGACTAGTCAGATTGTAAGCTCTTTGTCAAGCATTTCTATAGTGTTTAGCACAATCAAGCCTGACTTTAGAAGTGGTAGATGTAACACAGATAATGACATTTCTGCTACATTTCACTAAAACCCCAACCTGCAGCAGAAGAAGTTTCCTTTGCCCCTCTGAAGAATAGCCACCACTTGACTTTATTCACCACTGAAATATTTATTATTTTGACGCCTGCAGAGACCTGGGAGGATAGCAGAAAAAGAAAATGAAACAAGTCTGGTGGGTTCACTGTTCACCAAGCACCTGGTCCCTGACCTAGCTTTAGTGAATATTAATTATTCCTTCCAAAGAAAGAGCTGATGGAATAAAAAATGTCCTGGCAGAATCACATCCAAGCTTGGATACGTACATGTCCCTGGAAGTCTCTATTCTTTGCAGTCATATTCATTGACTATCCTTTCTATCCCTTGTCTATCTGATGCAGATCTTTTTTGCTTTGGTTCTTAAAGCGGTTGGTACATGATTAAGAATAATAGTTGTCATTATTGATGCTCATATTTCCACAGGAGTAAAAAACCCCTCCTGCTTGGGACAATGACTACTCAGGGGCCAGTGAAGAATTGCTGCTGCTGAGCCATTCACAACCATCAACCAGCACTGCTCAGCCCCCAAACAGATTTTTTTTTAATTTTCATGTTTTCTGAAACAGGACATAATGACAGTTACACAGACAGTTCATAAGCCTTGCTTCTTCTGACATTATTTATCCCCTGCCTAGTTAGCTCTCCATCCATCCCTAAATCCCACCTCATGAGACATCACCCAGAGAGTGGTGAGAGTTTTGATAGCAGCTTCAAATCACTAGAAATGGAGCATTAATTGTGAGGTGTTAAAATCATACCATCTAGCTGTGCATCAATACATTTCAAAACACTTTTAGAAGGTTAAAAAATTTTATCCCTAATTTACAGAATTGAAAATGAGGTACACGGATGTGATTTACGCAAGGTCATTCAGCAAGCCAGTGGCAGAATAAAAATAGATCCATTTTGTATATCCCTCCTTTAGGATCATGTTAGTTCACACCATAACATTTCTCATCAGAGCAGACAGGCAATGCAAAACCTCTCACAACCTTTGGCAAAGCAGAAGATTAACCCTTGGGATAGTTTTAGGAAATAGGTCTCTTGCCTCTCCTTGTTCAGTCCACGATTTGACACAGCTCAAAATCACCCATAAATTATCCTCAGACACCCATCTCTCACCACCTTCTACCCCCCACTTTCTGCCACCCTGCATCTTACATCTTACATCACTACTCCTGTGCAAAAGCACTTAACAGCTCAGAGTGAAGATTTCTCAGACTATACTCTTGAGACTGAAGCAAATTCTTTGTTTTATTGAGGAATCCTTGATGCCAGAGCATTTAACAAGGATGCCAGATAATTTGTCCCCAAGAGGAGCAAAGGAGGCTTGTAGAAAAGAGAAGGTTTTACAGAACTGGTAATTCTACAGCTATATCAGGCCTCTTGGACTCCTTCTGCTCTGTAGTGAAAGGCTCTGCAATTCAGGTGAAACAATGAATGTATGCACAAGGTCAACACTGAAGTCTTTGTCTTCTCTCCAAGTCTGCTACCTTAATTCCTTACATCTTTTTTTAAATTCTTCTAGTTTATGTCACCTCTGGACTGTGACATCTTTGCAATGTCTTCTGCTTGAGCTGTAATGCCTGTAGCATGTCTTTCATAGAATCATAGAATAGTTTGTGTTGGAAGGAAGCTTAAAGATCATCTCATTCCAACCCCCCTGCCATATGCAGGGACACCATCCACAAGACCAGGTTTCTCCAAGCCTCATTCAACCTGGCCTTCAGCATTTCCAGGGATGGGGCAGCCACAGCTTCTCTAGACAACCTGTGCCTGTGAGAATGGTGAGACACCTTATGTTTGTGATCCTTATCTTTGTGATAGCATGATTGATTCTGTCATTGGAAGGTGCAAGGCACATGAGGGTGGTTTAGCGGGTTAGTGCTGGGGTCTCCTGAAGTGCCGAAGCCATATTTGGGCAATTTGAAGTACTAATCAGCCATGACATGGCTGCTGGCATACTGCAGGTCTGCAGTTTGCATGCTCATTTGTGCCCTGTTTAAGCTGCTGACTTCAATCCGTCCAGAAAGATGCAGGAATTGACATTGTGTTCCTTTGTGCAACCAACAAAACACAGAGTATGACGGACTCTTCTCTCCTTGGGCAGTTTTACACATCTATTTCTCTTCCTCTCACTTTTTATTTAAAGCAGAAACTATTCAACAAATCTGCCTGGAGGATCAACAAAGGCAATAGTCAAGGGCTGAGAAGGAGGCTTAGAAAAGCCCTTCTCGAATCTGATAGCAGAGTAAATCTTTACAAAGGGCTAAAAAACCCAGTTTGTTAGGGGTTTTTTTTTAACAATAATTTATGACCTACAAGTGCCAGAATGGCTTGTAATCATGTCCATGAACTGCAGAAACATATCTCTGGAAAACATGTGTTTTGTGAGTTCAAGGCCTGGGCCAAGATACTGTTCCTTGAAAAGGTAGTTCCTTCAGAGAAAGAAAGGAAAAACAAGGGTATATAAATGGTTTTGACTTGAGTCCAGATCAACAAAGGAAATAAGATACTTTCTTCATTGGAAGAGCCACACGAAAGGAATCAGTGGGGCAGGTAGGCTGTTTAAAACTCCATTAGACAGTGTCGTAGCAGTTGGTATATTTGAGAGAAGGGCCCTGTTGAGGCAAAGAAGAAGTTGGGCTCCATAACCTTGTTATTTACTTCTGTCTTTGCTCCTATAATAAGAGAAGTCTAGTTTATCCATAATTAGACTCTTCCTGGCTCCCCTTGGTGGATGGCAACCAAGATAATCAAGAATCTGAAGTTAATGACTTTAGACAGACTGCTTATCACCTAGGTTCAAATCTACACAGGCAGATGAGGGAGCGAAGTCCAGATTTCCCATATCTCCTTGTTGCATGAAGAAAAAGGCAGTAACAATTAAAAGAAACCCAACCCTCCCTCCCCCCCCACCAAAAAAACCCTAAAACCAAAACCAAAGGCTTTTTCTAGGTAAATATTTGCTTACTGAGTTACTGAGAAAATTTAAGCCACTCTTCCAGAATAGTGACTTAGTTCTTAAAGCAGAGTAAAAATTGAGGCCTATATTTAGAAAGCCAGAATTTCTACAGACCTACAGATACTGATCTTGCATAAATGTAGAAGTAAATGAACTGAGATATGAGAAAATACATAGTGTCTATCTGACATCAGTAGATGAGGAGTCTGCAAGTCATTAAATTTGCTCGGGGACTCTAAATATATTAGGTCGAACATCAGTATCTCAGAGTAAACAGGGACAAGATAAAAGACAAGGAGCAACATTAAAACTAAATTTCATTCATGGCACTTTACTGCTACCAGAATCTCACTGGTGAGCTCTAAACAGCTAAACAAAATCAGGAACAAGTTCCTTGAAATTGCAGTTGCAATTCTCTAAACTGCCTCTTTTCAAACAAGTGTCGTCTTCCTCCCTAAGTCATTTTCCCTGAAGTCAGAGGAATTAGATGGGGGCTTCATTTGTCCTTTATGTCACATACAAAGATGCCACTCAGCACTTTTTGTGGGGAAATGGCATTTAAAATCATTAAAGTGGGACCATAAAACTGACATGCTTTTCCAGAGGATGCAAACAGTGTTTGCAATTTAAAGAACTTCTAACAATCTTTGCCATTGCAGTTACTGTCTCTTCAAGACTGAACACCCCACTACAGTCAAATTTCCGTGAAAGGGGAAACAAAAGTAGGATGAGAACTGGCATCAAAGTCACTGCAGCAAGACTTCGCTGATGGAGGGATGCTGAACTGTAGCATATAGCAAAGTAGCCACATTGGGCAAGACATTTAATGTATTTTATCCTGAAACAGTGGCAGGTTGTTGACTTCTTGCTGGCACCAGGTGGTGCCTGAAAGAGAAAGAAGCTTTGTGATGGTTAGTAGTTCCCCTAACTAGACCATAAACACTCAAGACCTGTAACGTGATGTTGTCATTGATCCCAAACATCAGAAGGACATGGAACTGGTGGAGCAAGTCCAGAAGTGGCTACAGAGACGCTCAAGGGTTGGAGCAGCTTTGCCATTGAGATAGGCTGAGAGTGTTGGGTCTGTTCAGCCTGGAGAAGAGAAGGCTTCAGGGAGAACTTAGAGACCCTTCCAGTGCCTAAAAGTGCTCCAATTGAGCTGAAGAGGAACTTGGGGAAGGGCCTGGAGGCACAGGACAAGGAGGAATGACTTCACACTGATAGAGGGCATGGGTAGTTTAGATATTGGGAAGAAAACTTCCCTTTGAGGGTGGTGAGGCACTGGCACAGGTTGCCCAGAGAAGTTGTGGCTGTCCCATTCCTGGATGTGTCCAAAGCCAGGCTGGATGGGTCTTAGAGCAGCCGAGTCTAGTGGAAGGTGACCCTGCCCATGACAGGGATTTGGAACCAGATGACCTTTAAGTTATCTTCCAACCCAAGCTGTTCTATGATTCTGTGAACATATGATTCCATGACTGAAACTGATGATTTAGAAGACAAGGAAAAACCATCAACCGTGTTCCAAGTATTCAGCATTCCAGGAGCAATGAGGTAGGCCAGTGTGAGGCTGAGCCTTTCACAGACAGTTAGCAGAGAATGATTTAGTCCAAAAACAAAAGCAAAAAGCTAAGGAAAGAATGGTCAACATCTGATGCTTAAAACTAATGGTAAATACAAGTACATTTTCATTTAATACCCAAAGGTCCCTAAGCATCTGACAAAAAACATATATGACCTTTGACCCCTGATGCCACTACTCCTTTCCAAAAATACAGGCAGAAATTTCTATGCAGTGCCACAGACAATTTATATAAATTATATATGTAGAGAGAAGGTATATATTCAAAGGATAGCTATATCCTAGGATAACAAATACTCTACCCACCCAACAAACTGTCATGCTGCATTGTGTGAAGTTTTAGATATGATATGCCTTTCACAAGACTAGTGCAAGAACAATTTAGACAACATATGTTATGATTTAAAGTACAGTTTTCCTTCTTTCTGCAGGGAAGAGCAAGTACATTTTTGCCAAACATAACCTGAGCATGTTTTTTGTCCAAGGCTTAAATTAAGCCTACAATCAGCCAGGTCTGGTAAAAACTAGTATTTATAAGTGGAAACAAGTGTTATGAGGAAATAAAGCAAGAGAATATGAGGTTGCAATGTGTAATTATACACATATTTCAGGTTTTGGACACAGAGTTTACTATTTTAGCTGACTTGTGGTGGCTATCTGGATTCATGCTCATAGCCCAGAGCCAATTTAAACTAACTGAGCCTATTTACTGCTTAGCCCTAAAGGTTAAACTCTGTTACTTCCCTTTGCCACTAAGCAAAAACATGCAGATAGAATTTCCGTAGCAAAGCTGCAATGTGGTGACTCCCCAGCCTGTATCCACAGCATCATCAGTGGCACAGAGAAAGTGAACCATGGTCACTTGTGCAAGAAAGAAAAGGCAACAAAACTATCTGGCTTAACAGGATTTGCTTGTCATGCCACAGATAACAGACCCATAGGACTCGTTGCCACAGGATGTGTGGGTGCTAAATGCCTCCTGGAGGGCCTGGGCAAGAACTTGAATGAGAAAATTCATTGAAAGTTATGTAAGGGACAAAAATGATATCCAAATCACAAAGTGCCCTGAGCTATGCATAAGATGCAGAGGATTGTGTAAAGACTACACACAGTTGCTCAGCTTCTCCTCTTCCTCAGGCACCCAGCAACGCTGCTGTTGGGAACAGCTGCTGGACTCCACAGACCCTTGATCTGATCCAGTTCTCATCTTCCTACATCCCAGCCTGTTGATGTGCCTGAGTCCTAAGTACCAGCTCTGCTCTGGTGGGTGTGTTTCATTCTGTTAGCACGGCTGGACACCAAGGAGCCATGATGTCTCTTGAGGAAAATATTCTTTTAGTACATATTTTAGTTGGCAATAGATTTGAAACAAATCTGAAAGTCCGTGTTGATTTCTTGCTGCTATCAGGAGGAGGAGAGGCTGAAGGAGCTGGGGTTGTTTAGCCTGAAGAAGAGGCTTGGGGGAGACCTTATCACCCTCTGCAACTACCTGAAAGGAGGTTGTAGTCAGGTGGAGGTTGGTCTCTTCTCCCAGGCAACCAGCAGTGGGACAAGAGGGCATAGACTCAAGCTCTGCCAGGGGAGGTTTAGGTTAGATATTACGAAGAGATTTTTTATGGAGAGAGTAATGAGACATTGGAACTGGCTGCCCAGGAAGGTGGTGGATTCACCATCCCTGGAGGTTTTCAAGATGAGAATGGATGTGGCACTTAGTGCCGTGGTCTAGTAACCACAGTAGGGTTGGACTCAATGATCTTTGAGGTCTTTTCCAACCTAGCTGATTCTATGATTTATGACATCTGAACCACCCTTGCAACTGTGGAAATGCCTGTTTGCTGAGCTAAAACTCTTCTGAGTGTTTTGATAGCCCTTTCCATATCTACATTTGAACTGCAGATCCATAGGAATAAATGTTTTGGCAAAGTAATCAGGTAAAAACAACTTCATTACTGCATTTGGCATCACCTGTATAACATGAAATTACAGAGTGTAATGAACTAAATTGTGCTCTGTTATGGGAGTGATGAATAGGAGCTCAAAGATTGCAGTGTCTGGGAATAAACAACCATGTTAGGTGGATGGTTGTGTTTCCCATATTTCACAGTGGACAGAAGTTAGAGTAAAATTTTTAATTTTTTTTAATAACAGTAAGGACCCAAACTTCCAGTGGGAAAGTCTGATGCAGAGGTAGGATCTTCTATTGATATTGTATGAGATGCAGCCTTCCCCATCTGCCACAACTCAGATCACTCCAGAAAATGATAGCCAGGAAGAATTATGCTGACATAAAATCTCATCCCAGCCATAAGCCAGTTGCCTCAGTACAACCAGGTCTTGTTAGTAGTGACCCAGGTGGGTCTGTGGGAGCCGTTGAGCTTCACCTGTAGGCTGCAGCAAGGGTCAGCCTTTAGCAGGCGAGTCATTGCTAATGCAATAAAATCTCTTTTACATGAAGATAGGATGGGATGTCATCACAGCAGTGTCAGTGATGAATTTGTTACAAGATACCACTTGGTGCCTGAATGATAACACAAATGATTATGACAGTACTGCTCTGCTATTTGTGAAACAACAGACAGAACAACAAACCAAAGACAGGGAGTCCAGCAATGGGGAAATGTCAGAATCTCTCTCAGAAGGGCACTGCCTGCTAACAGGCTGATGTAGTGATCTTAACAGACACAGATCTTTATTTATGTCTTCTAAAGCTGACTGTATTATGCAAGGCTTCATTACCCTATGTGTTGTGTCAGGCTGATAGAATTAAATTGCTCTGGAAGTGCTGTGCTGTCCTGTGTGAAAGGTATTGCATGAATAGAGTTGCTGTGCTGGGACAGCAGGCTGAACGGCTTTGCTCTGGAGAAGCTATGTGCTGCAGTGGTGGCTGTAAGCTCAGACTGAAGATGGGGCCCATTAAAGCAGACACTACACTGTCGTGCAAGGAGATGGTCACTTGCATCAAGGGGGTATAACTAGACAGGCAAGCTGGGACCAGGACCCAGGTAAAATCCAGGTAATCTACCCAGCCTGCAGCAGAGCTGGGAACAGTGCACTCAGCCTGCCTTGCAGCCACAGAGTAGGATGTGTTTCCTCAAGTGAAAACACTGCCCCAAGCTCTCCCAACCCCCAAGTCACTGCCCTGACCTTTGTTGTCATGCCAGATCCTCACTTTGCAGAGATCTCCCAGGCTCAGCATGTCTGAGAAGCTAAATTCATCCATCTGGTTCCTCTCAAACTTGTTAGAGTTGTTGGACTCCTTCAGAGCCAGGGTCCCACTGTCCCCGTTCTGCCCAAACAGGATCAAGAACACATTGGCATCAGTGCCTGCTCCTGGAAGAAGAGAATAAACAAAAATGTCATGAGTTAGCCTCTCATGTTAGGTTGACACACATCTCCCAATTGCATGGAAATGGAGGCAGCAAAGGCAGGCTGGAAGTGACTGCAGGA
>NW_008685414.1:18472-47698 GCF_000695815.1 Acanthisitta chloris
AGATTTGTGCAGGATGCTGTTGGAAGGACACTCCATGGAAGCAAACAACCATCCCTTCTAGTCCATTCTATATATACAGCTGGACACTTTGCCCTTGCATTCAAGGTGTGGTGATTGCAATGACAGAAGTGCTAATAGGAAGCAGGAATATCAGTTCCTGATGAAGCACTGTACAATGCCTCATGATGCTCTGCAGGTGATGTCAGTGTCCTGACTCCCATTATTCCTAGGTAGCTTGGGAAGTCAAGTGACTTATCCAGCAGAATCCAGCAATCTACGAAAGAGCATTGAAGAACATACTTTAACTTTTCTAGCTACCAAGTCTTGTCCCGAGTTTCCCACTGACAAAGTCTCTTTTCCACAGTGTCCCCTTCTGCAGTCCCACAACCTCCTGCAAGCTGCCTTGTGGCACCTGGGATGCATCAGCTGGGGTCTGTATCCTCCTTGTATTGTGTGGCACAGGGATTTCAGAGTAAATGTAGATTGTTGACCAAGCCACTACAGCATCTCAGGCCCACTTTTTCCTCCCACAGGTCTTCATTCTATATTGCTGTTTCTCAAAATACTGCTCATGCTGCATTTAATGGAAAAAGCCCCAGTTTCTCATTCAACAGTTTGCCCCACTAACTATCACCTTCCAATTATGTACATGGTAGGAAACTAAACATTTCTAAGATGATCTTTATTACCCGATTTTAAATTTCATGTCCACTACTGTCCACACTTCACCACAGAAAGCAGCCATGTAGCTTTCCTGACTTTTGGGGAGTTCAAGGCCAAACCACCACCTGCAGTGACCTTACAAACATTTTAGCTGAAAGGCTTACATTTTAAACTGATGTTATCTATAATTTCACCAAAAGTATTGCTTCTTATTTTTCACACCATAATAAAAATTCAGATTACTAGAAAGAAATCTGATTCCAAGTGGACAGACAGTAATTTCTGTGTCAAAACCAAAGCCCCTAAATTCTGGAAAAGGAAAATGAGACCATCAAACCCAAATCTGTCTTACAAAGAAAGTCAGCGTCTGCTGCCCTTGGTTAGATAGCCCAGCTTTGAAACTCTAACAACCTGTCAAACCATTTCTTGCACAGGAGTATTGTAAATCCACTTTGGGCCACCCAGATAGTAATTTCCACAGCGTCATCGAAACAGAATGCAGAGTCAAAGTTAGGGGGATTGTACACTTCTGGAGAAAGTTACCACTTCCACAAGATAATTTTTTAAATACAGAAATTAGGAAGCAATCACAAGTGTTCTTACAGAAGTACTGAAAACAATGACTAAAAGAAAAAAGAAAAGAGAAGAAAAGGAGTTGTACAGAGGAAAGGTAAAGCAACATGTGGTATTCATGCGGAAAATTGCCTATGCTAAATTGGAGCTAATTTTCAGCAGTTCCCTAGGAAGGGTTTAAGAAGGAAGAGAAAGCATCAGGGATTCAGGCAGTTCATCTGTCAGTACCTTTTATGACCCCAAAAGCTTGCTGAGGTGAGGAACAAAGCAAACTGAAGTCCATTTCCTTGCAAGGAGCAGGCTCCTAATTAATGCCAGGTCTCAAAAAGCACAGAACCAACTGTTTCTTAGCAAAACTGTCCCTGCAGGAAGAAGCTTATGAACGTCTCATGCTGTGACATTTCCCTCACAAGCAATTAGCAGGAGATGGGAGAGTAAAGAACAGAAATGCTAAATCAATGTACATTTCACCTATTCGGGTCTCTGATATTTTTTGTTGTTGTTGCCAGTTCCAGGAAACTGTCAGGCACATTTAGGAACTGCAAAAAACTTGACAAATGAAGAGATGAAGGTACTGTGGTTGCACAAGCCTGAACTGGCAGTAAGTGCAATAGCTCATGGGCTGATACTGGGGTCTGGAGAACTGAACTTCACCATCAACACCCTAAACTATGACAGACTTTTTCCTCAGAAGATTTCTAGATAACAGTAAATTTGTGGTACTGACTGACATTCTGAATGCCAGAATTCCAGCCCAAATGGACCTGGAGCAACTTGAGGACATGGAAAGCAGAAATTCGATGAAGTTCAGAAAGGGCAAATGTGAAGTTCTATATCTGGGGTTGAATAAACCCTGCACATGCTGTGAAGTTAAAGACAACCCTAAAGGTTATAGCAGGAACATTGAGATTTGGATTGAATCCAGGCTATCAGGAGGCTCCCAATGTTCAATGTAAACTGCACACTGGGCTACATGGAGCATGGCCAGCATCTGACGGGAAGATCTAATCCCTTTCACTCATCCCTGAGAAGCCCATAGTCAGACCATGCCACCAGTCTGAATTCCTGTGTCATGTTGAGACACTGAGAAGAGATCAGTAGATGGTTACCAAGAAGGACAGAATCTGGGGCACACCACTGTGAGGAGAAGCCCTGAGATGAGTTGGGGCAGGTGCAGAGACAATGATAATGATGACAGGGTCATGTACTACGGAGATGTCAGACCTTCTGAGCCTTCTGAGGCCAAAGACTGTCCTTCTTTTGACATAACAGAGACTTGGACAAGACACTAGGAGCTGACACCAACTAGCCTGAATTATGTAATTTGTAGGTTGGAGCTGAGCAGATAACATCCTAATTAATCTTATAACGGCAGAGATAAAAACCTGCTTCCTTATTGCTTGGAAAATGAGAAAGCAGTGTTTATTCATTCTCCATCTTTATTGCATTACTGTGTATATTATGCCTGTATATGGAATGAAGATAGTAAAAATTAACCAATGGGGACATTTTTGTGCCAGAGAAAGATCTGTCTACTGCAGCTGTGTCTGTGGGTCATGCCTTGAAGAAAATGAGATTGTTTTACTTCTAAGATCAAAAGTAGATCCAGACCTTGTTTTTAACCAAAGATTATCTATCAACTTGGGATGTGTACATCCTGACAGCCTCTTCTCTTCTTATCTGTGGGCACTTTGAGCACTGTCATCTAAGGTACTGCTGATGAATCCGGATTTGACTTTTGGAAGAGAGGTGATTTGACTTTTGCAGGTGCAGAGTCTTTCCCTGATGCAACCTTTCTATGATACGTGATCATCCCAGTCAAACGACTTTGTGGAAACCAAACTGTGACTCAGAGGTTTCTTTAAGGAAATAGTAAAATGAGGCTGTTGTTAAATATGCATGTACAGTGGGGAGGAAATAGCTTATGTTTTCTAGTTTGCTGCAGGACATTTTTTATGGGATTCATTTTCCCTGACTTTAGCCATGTAGCCTAATTTAATCATGCTGTCTCTGTCTGGATCTGATGAAGAGACACTGGATGAGACCCTCCAGAGGACAATCCAGACCACTGATGAAGGCTCCACTCTCCCAGATGAATTGACCAGAGACTGTCAAGACTAGAAGTAACTAAGACCAGAAATATAATTTCTCAGTGAGTGAAAAATAGGTGAGATGAATTTGATTTCTCTTTTGTATTTTTTTTCTCAGTTCTTCTGATGCACTGGAAAGTTGAAAACTATTGCAAAGAAAAGCTTTATTTAAAAAGTGGGTGTTTTAAATTTCTATTTATTTAATGGAAATAAACACATTTGATTTCATTCCTTGTGCAGCATTGCTGTCCCTAGACAATGTCAGTGTGGCAGAAGATGATATAACATGTTTAAACTGTCTAGGATAAAATGTCTTTCTACCTGAATTGGTCAAACCAGAAGTAATTGTGGAACACATACTGATCAAAGAGGGGAGATGGTTCCTGACTTTTACCCGCTTTAGATAATCTGGATAAAATTCAGCATTTTGTCAGTGTGCTGTATGATCTAATCACAAAGAGACTCTGAAGCCACTCTGTAATCTGCTCCTTTCTACTGGTTGCTGCAGTTTATAATGATATAGAGTGTTTCTTCATTAATACCAGTCATCCTTTACTCAATGAGAGGGGCAGATCTGTCTGCTGCTGCTGTTATCTTCTATTCTCCTTTCATTTCTGTTTTCATTGCCTTTGTGAATTAGGGCTGGATTTCACAAAAAAAGGTCACAGAAAGATCTACCATTATATTAGACGGACTGCCAGATATGTAAACAAATCTTACTCCCTCTTCTCTCTCTTCTGTTTTTAGTATTTCACTTCATGTTTTTCAAACAAGCATCAGTCAGAGCAGTCATGTAAAAAATAGTGAGGTTGCAGGAAGATGCTCTGCTAGGGGCATTTTGATATTCTTTGATCAAACCTCATCAACTGCATAAATTACCACTGTTAAAACTGAGAGGGGGAGTAGTAAATAGCTTTTAAAAAAATAAAAAAGTAAGGATCAGGAGGTGGTTGTGTGCACTACTGAGACAGAATCTCCTTTGAGGGTCAGTCTTTCAAACAAGGTGCCTGCAAGACAATGTCTAGCCTGCCCCATTTTGGCATAAGGCAGCTTTTATGTGGCTGCATTCTTCATTCAGCAGCCTGACAGAAATTCTTATGAAAAGAGGCAGTGATCCCAGGAAATGACATAGAAATCCCATTTCTTGGCTCTTGAAGCTCTGCAGTTTCCTCTATACTGCATTTCACCTCTTCTATCTGGTGTGTGTTTTAGGGATGGTTTTCCATAGCCTGAGATAAATGGTCTCAAAATACTTTGAAAAAGAGTGGAAGTTATTGCTGTCTGCTTTGGGCAAGGCAGATAGTGCTGACTGAAAACCTGGAGCACACCAGCTTTGACCATCCTGAATGAGTGGATCTGACCAAAAAGGAAAAAGACGGCTGCTGACAATTGCAACATGGTCTGGTAATAGTTTCTGTTAAGGTGCCTTCAAAGGAAGCAGACAACAGTCAAATCTATGCTTTGTGTCTAAATATGTTATGCTCGGAGCTCAGATGAGGATGAATCTCATGGATTTACACTGCCATGATGAATGACCAGCCAAAATGGTGGTGTTCCAGCTTGGTATGGCTAAATTATGCTTTTTAAAACCGGATTTCAAATTAAGCAGATGTTTTCCATTGCTAAAAATCAAACTTGATACTAGAAAATTCATAAAGTATCTACCATGGACGAACCTCCAACATCACTGGTTTTAACCTCAAGACTGTATGTCGTGTCCTCCATCATCTGCTCATCGTTTATGACAGCTGGCATCTCACACACCAGGGTTCCCTTTTCATTTTTCAACTTTGATAGCCATTCACCATACGTAAATGTGGCCGTTTCTTGATTAGTCAGGTTCTTCAGGATGATCTGTGAAGAGCCAAAATAAGGGAAAAAACCTTACATCAGGTACCATTTGAATGAGGGCAAAGATTAAACTTATGAAGTGTACAGTATGGCAGGTCATAGGGAGAGTTCGACCATAGCTTCAAAACCTGTACTGAGGTCTTCTGCAATAAACGCAGCTGTCTCCTCCTATGGACAATATTTGCTGTGGTGATTTGTCCTGAGAAACGGTCTTCATAATACTGTAATACCTTTTCTTCCATGAGGCAAAGCATAGGGAGAACTTTGCTCCGCTGATGTAAGTTACGGACAAAGCTCAACCTTAAGAGAGTCAGACCTTTCCTGGGACCCAGCATGGAATTCACTCCAAAAAAGTAACATAGTTATTAAAATTTTCATTATGCCTCCTTGAAGGAAACAGCATCTTTTTTTTGTTTTTGTTTTTGTTTTTGTTTTTGCCCGACTCCTTTGTGTGAATACGCAGAGATCACTGTAGAGAGATGCAAACCAATCCCAAACAAGTTAAAGCAAGGCTCAAGATAAAATTAGGCCAGCAAAACTTAATGTTTCACACAATTCTCCCTCTGGGAAAAGGTGACAGAACAAACAGTATGCAACAGATATTAGTCATGCTATCTAATGTCATGGAAGGAGCTCAAATACTGTGGTGCTAACAGAATGGGAATGAACACAGAATAAGTCGGTGAGTTACTCCAACAAATGCCTAATAAAATATGCACCTTTATGACTCCTGTTGAATGTGGGCTCAGTGGAGCATCAGTCAGGTGGGAGAAAGGCATTACACCTGCCTACAGCAAAAATGTAGCAGTAAGTTCTCACTAAATTGGGGGAGTTGGAGGGAAGGGAGAAGACAGGGCTGCAAATTACCATTTCTGTTACCATTTAACAGAAACAGAGACTGTATCTGAGTGCAGCCGTGCATCAGCAAATACTGTTTCTGCAAAGGCCAAGAAACATGAACCCAGACATATCAGAGAAGGGTGACAAAATATTGGGGAGGAATGAATCATGCAGTTATGGGAAATGTTGAATTAAAAGAGATGCCTGGAGGTGTATAGTTCCAGCTCCTGCTCCAAGCGTGGCTGACTGCAAAGCCACGTCCAAACGAGTTTTGGAAATCTTCAAGGCTGCAGATTCCCCAAACACTCTGAGTACTCATCCCAGAGCTGCACCACTCTCATTGGAAAGATTTTTTTCTTTATATCTGATTGGGATTTTTCTCATTGCAACTTTTGTCCGTTGTCTCATACCTTTTAACTGTTCACCTTTGAGATGAGACTGGATCGATGTTCTCTGTAGCCTCCCTTCAAGCAGAAGCAGATCATAATTAAGCCCCCTCAGTTTTTGCTTCTCAAGGATTAAAACTCTATTTTCCTCAGCCTTTCCTTGTGTGCCATATGCTTCAGCTGCTTGACGACCTCAGTGACCTTTTGCTAAACTCTTATATATCAGCCTAAGAAAAAAACCTTAATAAAACTTATCTTGAGATCAAGTGTGCTCAGATTCTGTCCTCAAACTCCAGGTGTCCCACTCTATGACCTTCTGTTGACCCCAACCAATTTTTGCTGGAGCTTTTAGCAGTTCAAAAGAAGAATAATGCTCCAGGTTATAAAAATTTATTTTAAAGAAGGCAGTAGCTACACTGAAGCTGAGCAGGAAGCCATGCCACTTGTGCATTCAATGGTTCTGTGGGTAGGACAGTCATCTAGGGTTTTCACTCTGCCTGATGGTATACAGGGTTCTGTAACAGCACCTTCATCTCATGGGGACAGGACATTTTTGGCTGCAGAAGCTGTCCCACTTTTCAAAAAAGCTGCTTATTCACAGCCAGTTAACACTATTACTTTGTGGTCAAAAAACTGTTCTATGACTCAAGAGATATTTAATCAAATCCTTGCTTTGAATCAAGCAGAAATCAGGTCTCCCCTACCGCACCAGGTAACCTCTCTGCTGGGGCACAGACCAGGTGGAAGTGCCCTCTGTCATAAACATCTACATCCTCTTAGGAGTCCAACCTAAAAACTTTTCTTTGGCCAAAATTTGCAAAACTGAATTGTGAATAATGTCGACTTGACCGAAAATGTCCTTTCTTTTTCCCCTGGTGCATAAACATTATGTTGGAAAAGTTTCAGCCAGCAATACCTCTGCCCTACTTGGGAATGACAGTGACATTGTTAGTAGCAAAATGCCCTGAGCAAAGCTTTCAGGGAATTGTCAGGAAAGCACTGGGGGGGTTAGAAGCAGATTAGAGTTGTCAGCTGGAGTGCGCTCGCAGACCGAGACATCAGACCTCTCACAAATACCCAGCCCATGCTCAATGCTCCAGATGCTGTCTGGGAAAATCTGTCTGGCTACTAAAACTGCTGGAGCAAAATGCCCTCATCCCCAGTCTCCCAATCAGGATGTGTGATTTCTTCCATATGCAGCCTCATGTAAGCAGTTAGCAGAGACACAGATAGGTGTCCCTGATATCTCATTCTGGCATGCCGTTGCAGAGAAGAACACACAGGAGAAAGATACTAATTTTACGAGCTTTGTCTGCCCTGGGAAAACAACTGTGAAACCCCAGCATGCCCTGGGATGATCCTGAGCAGCATGGGCAGCAGGGCAAGGGGGTTAATCTGCCCCTCTGTTCCACTCAAGTGAGACCCCATCTGCAGTGCTGCCTACAATTCTGGGGCCCACAACATCAGAAGGATGTGGAGATGCTGGAGTGAATTAAGACAAGGCCAAGAAGATGCTCTGATTGCTGGAGCTCCTCTGCAATGGAGACAGGATCAGAGCTGGGGGTGTTCAGCCTAGAGAAGAGAAGGCTCCAGGCAGACCTTAGAATCACTTTCAGTACTAAAGAGGCTCCAAGATAGCTGGAGAACGAATTTGGATAAGGGCCTGGAGTGACAAGACAAGGGGGAATGGCTTCAAACTGACAGAGGGCAGGGTTAGATTAGATATTAGGGAGAAATTAGTTACAGTGAGCATGGTGAAGCACTGGCACAGGTTGTCCAGAGAAGCTGAGGTTGCCCCACCCCTGTAAGTGTCCAAACCAGGTGGGCATGGGAAGATGTCCCTGTCCATGGCAGGGCAATTGGACTAGATGACCTTTAAAGGTCATTTCCAGCCCAGAGTATTCTATGATTCTATGATCATAGCAAGGGACATGGAAATGGCAGGAAACCTGCAGCGGGCTGATTGCTTGGTCACAACATGGGTACATTGCCTCATTTACTTAGCATGAACTGCCTAAATGTTGGTCATCCAGCCCAACCGCATCACACTGGCCACGCCTGCGGTCAGTGGTGGGACCTGGATATTCCTGGGGAAGCAACGCATCCCACCCAAGCTGGGTACAGGTAAACTGTGACTCAAGGCATCTTTCCCTCTCTCAGATCCATCTGTCTGCTGACTACATGGGAGGCCTAAATAGTTTGGTAGAAGAGGTGAAAACTGAATGTAGTGGTTTTCAGTGATGAAAATAGCAGAAAATTAATCTCATTCTACATGGAGGTGTTTGTGGGTGTTGCACACACAGAAGGTGATGCAGGATTTTGATTTCAATCATGAGGGTCAAGCAAGTCATCTCAGGAGCTGAGACTATATTTCTTTTCTGTCCCTTCCTCTCAGAAAAACTAGCTACTGCTTGGCAATGAGACTGCTACTTTACATTGCATCTAAACTATTATTTTAAGATGCCTAGAACTTGCTGTGGACATCCTGTGTGCTTTTCAGCTCAAACTTTATTGCTAATTGTGCATCGAGCTTAAGTGGACTGTAGAACACCTATAAACAATGAAAAGAAAGCAGAAGCATTATGTATGAATAAAATGTGGATAACTTGCTTTGTAGCTGCAAATACTGTAGTTGACAGGAACTTTAAAATTAGACAACTAGAAATTAATTGTACACTGCTGCAATAGAAAGATCTGACATGTCCAATCATTTGATTTACCCCTACTCGGACTTCTCCTAGATGCCATGTAAAACACACTCTGCAGGGTATCCCACCCTACTGACACCAAAATACATAGGTCGTGGAATTCACCTTTAAAAACTCCAACACAGGTTTTTTTCTTCTGCTGCATGTCATTATTCTTTGCTTAAAAAGAGAATCCTCTGACTGTGAAACAAAAGGACTTCACTCTACTGCTAAGAAAAAAGTCGGCTTCAGCTATATAATTCCCAATTCTCAATAATAATTCTCAAATTCTCTTAATCTCCTTTATACAAAGGAGAAAGAACTGAATAAAGACTGAATCCCAAAGGCAGGATTATTTGTGACGTTTGAATGCAATGCAATTAGTGCTTCATTAAGGCAGCTTCTTATCTGTCTGGCTTTGACAGCACAAAGTAACATTAAAATTCTGGGTGAAGCAACTCTGCAGAATTCAATAGTCTCATAATTCCTGGTATTTCACTCAGAGATCTTTCATCATTTCTTGTTTCTATCTTTTCAATTTTGTATCTAAGACACTGGACAGCAGGTGAAATCATCACATGGGCTGTGGAACCAGCTATCCCAGGAGGTTGCCAAAGCATCCATTTACATAAGTTTCCTAATTAGAAGTTGCAATTTTTGTATGTTGATGGTACTGAGGCACTGACACAGGTTGCCCAGGGAAGATAATGGCTGCCCCATCCTTATAAGTGTTCAAGACCAGATTGGATGGGGCTCTGAGCAACCTTGTCTATTGGAAGTTGTCCCTTCCCATGGAAGGGGGGGTTGAAACTAAGCTTTCAAACTGAAATCAGACTGTTATTCTGTAATTTTATGGTTCTCTTCCCTGATTTTTCAGAAACACAGACAAGTGTCATGGTAGCTTGACGTGGAAGAACATGAGATCCAGCATTACATCAGAGGAAAAGATTCAAACTCTTTGCATTTCCCAGCAGTGCAGCCATCAGAAAGCATTGCTCAGCTTTGGAGAACTTTCACTGTGCCTTTTTGTGCATAGTTATGATTAATAATGTTCATTCTGGCACAATACCTCACTAATCACCCTTTAGGTAGTGGCATTTAAAACTTGTTGCCACTTGTGGTGCAGTTTGAATAATCAGTACCAAGTTCATTACTTGGCCGAGATTTTGAATGAAATTTTAGTGCATTTTATCTAGACAGGAAAAAAAAACTACTTGCCTGCTTGGAAATTGAATCTTTTGGCTGCGTACAGCATCATTGATATTTCATGCATTTTAATTGGTATTTATGCATTTCTATTTCTGGCAAACTAAAAGCAGTATAGATTACAACCAGCAACAGTTTACCAGAAGGCCAAAGAGAATTAAAAAGATCATGTATTGTTAGTTTAATAGAACAAGAAAACTAAGAATATCCCATAGATAAATGGAGCAACAAATGGTTAATTATGGGGTTGATGGCTCAATCTAGCTTTTCATTTCACTGTGCTAGTTAGCACTAACTGTGAACCATCTGTCTGAGAGTTTAGCACTACCCCCACAAGTATTTCATTATGCAGTTTTAATATACACTTTTGACAGAAATGGAAATGGGCTCAGATCACTTTTCATGTCACACAAGGCTACGTAAGTTTTTGAGGCTGGAATACAAATCAGAAAACACAAATCCTTCCTCCCTGCTTTCAGAGCACTCTTGTCCTCACTGTCTGCCTAGGAATGCAAATGTAAACATTACCTTTGCAGGGAAGGTGCAAAAGAAAACCAATAAATACAGTTTTGTAAGTGTCACTGGATTTAAGATCCTTCATTCTCTGTTTCTCTATGAAAAAAAGAAACTCTGGCCATAATTTTTGTAAGCTTCTAAAATCATAGAATCATAAAATAATAGTTTGGGTTGGAAAGTATCTTAAAAGCCATCTAGTTCCAAACCCCTGCCATGGGTAAGAACACCTTCCACTAGACAAAGTTGCTCAGATCCCCATTCAACCTTGCCTTGAACACTTACAGGGATGGAGCAGCCAGTTCTTCTGGGCAACCTGTGCCAGTGCCTCACCATCCTCACAGCCAAGAGTTTCTTCCTGACATCTAACCTAAGTCTCTTCTCTTTTAGTTTAAACCCATTATCTCTTGTCCTATCACTATCTGTCTGTGTAAAAAGTCACTCTCCCTCTTTTTTATAAGCCCCCTTTTAAATCTGGTCTGAAGTGTAGAGACAATGTACTTAGAAGAAAATGGACACCTTGTGAACCTGCCATACGGGGAGGTGAACTAAACACGTACAAGGTTGGGAGATGAGTACCAAACACAAAAGAAGGATTAAAAAACTCTGCAAGGATAAGATAAAGGGAGCAGAAGAGCAATAACACCTGTGAAGGGTGGACTGAGTCAGACTATTATCCAACCTATCATTTAGCTCTTAGAGGCACGTGAGCAAAGGCTTTATCCAATCATTATATGTGTGATTGCGTACACGGGGAGAAACACAGTATATTAGGGACAGTAGAATCCTAATAAAGTGGCTTCAGCCTAATTCACATTGAATCGTCTGGAGGCTGTTTCTCTCCACACTGAAGACCTGTTTTTGTGCACACAGTTCACCTGTGGCTTCTATAGAGCTATAAGATGGCTATAATACCATTAGATATGTCCAAATGAGAGTCCATTTTGCCTGTTTCCCTGGGAAAGTTTTGCTTTGGGTAGGACAATCAAGCAGGCTCAGGTTTTGGAATGCCTAAATTCCTGCAGGCAACAGGAAAGTGGGAAGGTGCAACTAAGGATATTGCCATCTCTCACCTTTGAGCTATTGCTGATTCATGACTGCAGGACCTGGATGTCTCTGGATGAAGAAGCTTTATTTGATTTCATTTTATATGAATATGATTTATAAAACTCAAGGGAAAGTATGGGAGAAATGACAAAGGGAGTTCAACCAAGACATCTGAATCAAATCAGAGAACAGATTGAGTTATTCTTTAGGCAGAGAGAGAAAGATTGTGTGTCTGTGGCGTCTATTCTAAAGATATATGCTGGAGGTCTAATCCTTTGAAATGCTGCACAAGAGTTAACACAGAATCACAGAATGTTAAGAGCTGGGAAGGACCTTAAAGATCATCTAGTCCCAACCCCCCTGCATTGGGTAGAAACACCTTCCATTACACCAGGTTGCTCAAAGCTTTATCCAACCTGACCTTGAACACTGCCAGGGTTGGAGCATCCCACAACCTCCCTCCAGTATCTCACCACCCCCACAGCAAAGAATTTCTTCCTAGTATCCAGCCTAAATTTCCCCCTTTCAGTTCCTCTCCTTCCCCAGTTGCTAAGAAAAAAGTTATAAGTGTAAATGCTCAAGTTAAAATGGTACTGTGTGACAGTAATGCCTTTTATCTCATGTTAACAAAGGTGAAAAGATGTTCATCACTTCACTGGAAACTAGTGGCTACCTAGGACCAGTGCTTAGAAACACATTATGGAAAAATGAAAAAACACTTCAGACTAGACAAAAAGGATAAAGGACCCAATTTAAAAAATAATCTGCTGTTTCTTCTGACTGTTGGTTAAACTAGTCGGTTGTAAACTATTCTTATAAAAAAGTCAAGAGGCAGAAATCCAGAAGGATATCTACTCCAGAAAAAGTATGTTGAATTCAAGTGACAGAGATGTGTTTCTTCATTAATGACATCTGATGGCGTTTAATCAGCACATGACTCCTCCTCTAAGGGGACCTCTAAAGGGTCAGAGCATAGCAGAGATCTGCAGGGACTGAGGGTACATCCCAGGGACAAGAAAATATTTCAGGTGCCCCAGTGGCAGGGATTGGGATCTAACAGCAAAGTGTGTGATAATATCATCAAATCTTAGAATAATTTAAGTTGGAAAAGACATCCAAGATCATCAAGTCCAACCATTAACCCAGCACCACAGTGGTCACACTAAACCGTATCCCCACATGCCACATCCACAAGCCTTTTAAACATTTTCAGGCATGGTGATTCCACCACAAAAACAAATGCTTTCCAACACAGCCTTGCCCCTTGCTCTCTTCTTTCTTGACTCAATTCCTGCATTGAAAAACCATGAGAAACCAAGGAGAAAAAATGTAGGAATTAATAAAAGTGAGTATCACTCAGTGCCTTTCTCCCCTTCATCAAGGACTGAGAGGCTTCAGAACAAGCAGGCTGTGAGAGACACGTGGTGTGGAGTGCATTACCCTTTCCAGGAACCAGTCCGGGCGAGTCCCCTTTCCATCTATCCGGACCCTCATCTTCCTGAGGGGTGCGACATCAGCGATCTCCATAATGAAACTGTCCTCTTGGCCTCGCTCAAACCTGGAGGGATTGAAAGACTGAGGAGGTTTCTCGGCTGCTTTACAGCATCGTTGCATCTCTGTCTGTGCCACAACTCTCACCATGCTAACTGCCTCAAATTAAAAGTTTATGAGTGCACTTTATTGGACTTGAGCTTTCCTGTCCTGCAATCAAAAGCCACTGTGCCATTGGCAAGACATGTCAGAGCAGATCTGACAGGGGTTCCTCCTCCCCTGGAAAATCAAGCCCCTACGAGGCACCTGGAGCCATTCCAGGCAGCCTGTAGCATACATTACTGCTCTGATTGTAATCAGAACAATAGCGACTCACAGTCAGGTTTCTGCACATTGCCTTCCTCCTGGCAGCTGCCAACTTGCTTGCCCTTGGCCCATCTTAGCACAAGGCAAAATAATTTTGCCTCATCTCTTATCACTGAGATGCAGCACATAACTTTGCACTTGCCGTGGAGACAGGCAGTTGCTGCAGCTCAGCTAAATACAGCACCCAGATTGCAAGTCAGAGCCCAATGTCTAAGTTTAGTAAGCACAGGCAAATTGTTAGAAAGGAGCCAAAACCAGCCTCATGAATTTGGGGAATTTGGATTTGCAAACTACCTCCCTCTTTGGTAAGAATCACAGTGGGTTTGTGTAACATTGCATGAAAGACCTTACCCTATACTTGGCTGCTGCTTATAGGCACAAGGATGTGTGGGAGCTGCTCATCCATAGCAATCAGCAGAAAGGAGGAAAAGGGAAAAAACAGCTAACATATGCTTCCTGAACAAGATTACATTGACTGGGCCTGCACCTTCCCTCCCTCTTAGCATCACTGGTGCTAGGAAGAAAGCCTTGCTCCAGTGAAAGCCCTGCCTCAGGCTCAATATTACTCGGTTCAGAGCTAGTGTATCTTCTAGTTTGCCTCCAAAATACTCTGTCACACCCCTGTGGGCTTGGATGTGGAAATCCAACCCTTGCTAAGGAGAAGGGAAGCCAAATCAAGGGGTCTACCAAGCAAAACCATGATTACTGTGCTGTTGATGTTCCTCTTTCGGGCAAACTTCTTATGAAGCAGTTACCTGAGTCTGCTAAGAGGTTTGGGGAGAGCTCTGCAAACTGTGGGTACTACCATAATAGACACAATCTGTAATGATGATATCCCTGGCAGTGGACCCAGCTCCTATAACTGTGCAGTGCCAGGATATGGAGAAAAATCCCCATTTCTTCACCAACTTCTGCTCAGATAACCACCCACAGCATGAATGTGATTATCCTTACACCATTATCTTAGCCTGCATAGCTGCAGATGTTTAGCAACAGAGATTGGCTCAAGACTCTCAGTTTTCATCCAGGCATTACTTTCCTTGCACTCCCAGTGGCATTTGGACAGGGCATTTTGGTCCCGGTCCATTTCTAGTTATTGAGGGTTATGTTTGCTCTTTGAAAATCTCTTCTCTCTTGTTATTTGTCTTTCTGTGGTACTGGATACCAAGAAAGCCTCTCTCACTGTGAGAAAAAGAATGTGCTTTTGTGCCTGTACTGGATTGATTTCCACCTATTTAAGAAAGAGGTGTGACCCTTCAAGTCTGAATTATCCCATGATCCTATGATCAGTTTTTATTACAGTCCCTCTTACCTACAAAGCTTCATAGAAGTCTCTCACTCTGATGCTTTCCAGGCTGAGCAACTCTAAGCTAAACAGTCTGTCAGTTAAGTAAACCGTTATTTATGTTCAGTAAATGCCCTGTTTAATATTTGTAATGTTGATACTCACATGCTTCTTCCACAAAGTCATTGTACAAGAGGGAAGCCATTGCTAAAGTGGCAAACTGGGTGCCCCAAAAGCTCTTTTCTATCCCTAATTCATATCAACATAAGCCTGAAAAAAACTGAGAAAGGAAGAAGTACCCAGACAAACTGACTGCTGCTATTCGTTTTCCAGGACACTGAACCATTTTTCTGAAGGATTTCATTAAGCTTTCCTACCCATGACTGCCCTTATAAATATTTCTATTGCCCGGGGGTCTTGGCAATAACAGTAATGTAGCAAAAATTGCCTTAAATCTGCAGCAGGTTAGACAGACAGTTCTTTGTAATGCACTAAGCTACTGTGAGTGAATTGGCACAGGGTGGCCCTAGTAAAGATGAAGTGCCTTTTACTGTTTGGTTGCATCAACTCTCACCCTGTGCTGCTGGCACAATGGCTGGAGAGATTTCCATGTGAAGCAAGAGCTGGGGAAGACTGTGCTGTTGATAGCTAGATCAAGACTGGCAACAGTGGTGTGGAAACAGGCAGTATGTGAATTTGGGGGCACGAATGTCCTCTGCAGAGGGTGCTAATGAGATGACAAGAAGTCTGTACAGTAGGAAGTGTGATACAGAGCACCTCCAGCTAGTAGAGATTTGCCAGTACACCCTCAAAGAATAGCACAGCACCCTGGGGATAGTAGCATATTAATACACCTGTGTGCTGCACATCCTTCTTTATATAGCCCTGATGAGTTTTCAATGCCTTTCACGGACCTTCTGCTTGCAGAAGATAATGCAAACAACTAATAACACAGAGACTTTGTGGTTCTCCTTGCATTTTCATACCCTTCTATCAGAGATTGCTCACTCCATCCATATAGACAAATGCAACTTTTTTTACAGGCCACATAGTTTAGGGATATCACTTGCCTTGACAGTGAAAATGAAACCCCTTTCTTGAGGGGTTGAGATGTCTTGATCCCCTTTTGAGATTTTTTTGGTTGACATACCCTGATGTGAAGTCTGCTTCACTTTTAAATGCAAATGGTCCATTTTCCCGCCTACTAGAATGGAAAGGTGGAGTGAAATTAGTGGAAGACAGGTCAGTTTGGGGCTGCTCAGGGTCTTGGAAGAGGGATGTCAGTGCTGGTTAGACTCGCTGGTAAGCCAGGTGCATTACCCACATGTCTCTCTGTGACAGAGAGCAGGACCAGGAGCTACAGTTTTTTGCATGACTCAGCAATGTTTCTCACAGAGATTTTAGTCAGCGACAGCTCCACTACATTTTTTACACAGGAAACAAGGCTTGTCCTTGTTACTAACTAAACATACGAAGGTTTTAAGCTTAGCTGAACATGCTTGTCCAGACACCCACTCTGCTATGACAGCTGCAAGTAAAACAGCCCCTGAGCAAACACCTCTATGCACGGAGCCTTATCTTCAACTATTCAGCATCACCTCAGCAAGTTAAGCTTGAACTGTGTGGCCAAAAGACAGAGAAGAGCCAGTACCTTCCCATCCCAGGAATTTCCCAAGGCAGGTGTGAACACGCTGGTTTGTATTTCTTTCATTATGTGCTTACTTATGCATCTCCATTAAATGTATAAATTAAAGAATTTATTTTTTCCACAAAAGTTGACTTTTGCAGAAATTACACCCATGGTTTTGTTCAGTGTCCACACGTGCTTTTAGGGATGATGCAGGACTTCATATTTTTGTTCTGGATGCTTATCTCTAAAGCCACTGAGAAACAGGTTAAGCAAAACTTGCACAAATGACAGAGGATAGTTTCTCTGGCTACAGTGCTGTTCTTTCCTCTGCCCTGCTAAATACCTGACAGAAACACTCGTAAGGGGCCCAGCTCTGAATCTACAGAGTCAATGGGAGTTAATCTTTGTGTTTCAGTGGGAGCATGATCAAAGCCCCAAGTGCTTCTTGACTTGGCACTAGAATCTGTCATCACTCCACTTCAAGCCAACAAAAATTACAGTTGCTGTACCTGTCTCCATTTTTATCCAGTTGCATCTCCTCAGTTGTCCCATTGGATCCAAAGACAGTCATGAAAATACCGGCATCAGTACCGCCACTTTCAACATCTCCAGTCACAACGGTGACTTCATAGAGGATCTGTTGAAGATTGGAAACAATCAGAAGGTCTCATTTGACAGCTGTCCTTAAACCATGCAAAAGCCTTGTCAACAGGCTAGACAGGCTTTGCTGGAGGTCTACATCTTTGCCAGAAACAGTTACAACACAGCTTCTTGGTTTCTCTTCACCACATGGTTCTCAGAAGTAAAGCTAGAGATTGAAACTTCCAGGACCTTCTATCTATGACTTCTTCCTGCAGATTTTACCAGCCTAGACAAACTCAGAAAGAGACACATTCATTGTGACAACCATATGAATCACAGAATCATTGAAACGATCGGTTTGGAAGGGACCTTTAAAAGTCATCTAGTTCTAACTCATTTCCATGTGCAGGGGCACCTTCCACTAGACCAGGTCTCTCCAAGCCCCATCCAAACTGGCCTTGAATGTTTCCAGGGATGGGGCATCCACCACCCCTCTCAGCAAACTGTGCCAGGATCTCACCACCCTCAGTGTAAAAGATTTCTTCTTTATATCTGATCTAAGTCAGCCCTCCCTCAGATTAAAATCATTATCCCTTGTCCTATTGCAACATCAGCAATGAAGACCTGTTAAACTGCTTCTCCATGGGAGTCGCTACCATGATATCAGTGGCATGGTCTCCAACCCTCTGCTACTGCTGTCTCTTCCCAGCACTCTGGATCTCTGTACTGCACCAAACTCCTGCCAATTAGAAACAAACCTCTCTCAAAGGCACAATTGTTCCTTTTTCTTGACCACAATATGTTTCCCACAAGTGTTTGGTGTTAATCAGGGCAATATTAATTCAACATCATTAACGGTTTTGCGGTTTATACACCAGAACACTCTCTATAGCAGAAAAATGCATCTATCCTGCTCCCCAGTGGGATGCACTCTGCTGCATTGGACACAGAGTGTTCCCAGATCTTGTACACTGAAGGAATGCCAATTTGTGAAAATATGTTTTGCATAATTTTCACCTTATTATCTTAGTTTTGAAATTTTCCCCTGACATGGCAATAATAAGACTCCAAATAGACACATCAAAATCATACAAGTCCCAGTGACTGCCAGGAGTGTTAAGACTTTGAGGACACTTAGATGCTTTCAAGATCACGGCAATAAGAACTCTGAATTTAAGAAGAGGAAGAATATCAAGAAACAGCCCCAACAAAACATATTTCAAATAGTGCACTGCTAGGCCAGTTTTATTGGCCTGAATTGTGACTGTCATGTAAATAAACAGCATACAAGAATAACATAAGAGAAAAATTACATTTCATGTTTGTGCAATCCTGAATAACCTGTTCATCACATATAAATCTGCACGCATTTTAAATCATATCAATGCACCATATTTGCTATAGAAAGCAAAGAAGAATTTTTAATTTTTTTAACCAATGCATTAAAGGTTTTTAATGACTGTGGTGCACATTGAGCAATTTCTCTAAGTATGGGAAGGCAAATGCCTCTTTCAAGCAAAAGGAGGGAATATGAAGCCAAGAAGAAAATTAAGTTGAAATGGGTATAGATGACTGTACAAGAGTTAAACAATAAAAAGCACACCAAAAACACAAAATCAAAAAAAGTATTAGTTTTCCCAAAGATGCTAAACTTATTAATTGTCTTAGAACTCTAAAAAACCTTGTTAGACTCAGTTTCTAACTACAGCTATTTACAAGGGAACAGTCCCGAATTCCCTCAACTAGGAGACTGATCAGAACATCAAATGCTCACTTCTGATTCCATGTCCCATGCATCTCCCTGGATTTCCTTCAAATCTTTCAGCAAGTTTCTGGCCTAACATCACAGGAAAAAAATTCTAGTTAGATGTGTCTATTTTTGGCATCCTTATGAAAATAAATATTCAGGATTGTGCTTTTAAAGGAAGATTGAACATAAGTCTTCATTAACATCCACTTCAATCTACAGGCAAGCCATCAGCTCACTAATAGGAGTTTGGAAACCTTATCCAAGAGGTTAAACGACAGATGGGACATTTTTATGAGATTGTTTTTAACTTTGGTATTCAGTCTGAGAGATGGTTTTTTTTTGTTCCCTCTTAGGTCAATTCCACCATTGAAAACTGCATTGATTTGTTGAATACTTCACAGATGCTAAAAATGTTATCAAGTTTCTGTGTGTCTGGGGAACAAGAAAGATTTCAGGAGAATATCTTTAGCTTGGGAATCTAGAGCAATATAAAGAAAAATTAATGTACTATGGAAATGTAACCTGACTGTAAATAGAAGCACATCTATAGAGATTTTAAATTGCCATACAGGTATTAAACACAGTTATTATTGTCACATTCATCCAGAGTGTTATTTCTGCTATAAATCTCACATCCAAAATCAGCATAGCTTAGCTTTCCAGTTTGTCTTTGGTTAAAACATGGCATAGCAGATATTACTTCAAAATTCATATATATGGATGAAACAACTACAGAGTTTTTTATTACTTATCCAACTTTAATCAGTCATTCTTTTCAAATATCAGGCTTACAAATGTCTCCATGTTTCAACATCTTCCAATAATTATTAGTTTCTGACTGAATTCAGTTTCTTTATCCTGTTAGAAAAGTTGAGATGTAGCCACACTGTGGAGAGATAAAAATATTAATTTCCACTTCTCTAATCTGATGAGTTAGAAGTATTTCCTCACCTTGCAGATGCTTCTATTCTATGGGTTCCAGCTATGCAATAGGTGTTCCAGGTGTGGTGACAAAATGGGAACATGTTGCTGAACTCTGTCCTACCTGCTCTGCCTTTCTGTCTATGCCATGGTTGCATCCAGACAGCCTTACTAAACAGTGTTCTAAGCAGTAATGATTCTAAACCATACCTAAAGACTTTGCCAGAGAAAAAACATAGAAAAGGAAAGCAAATAAGAGATTTGGGCCACACAGAAATATGAAAGCTGCTGACATAACATCGGTCTGCTGAGGTCCCTACAACAGCTAAAAATACAAGGCCTAGTGCCTACCTTGATGCCAACATTAACACATTCTGCATCCAGGATGTTGAGGATTCGTGAAGTGAGCCCATCACCTTTGTCTCTGGCCAGCCAGCACTTACAGACAAAGTTATACATGACGCCTTTGGTGGGCACAATAATGTTGAGCTCTTCCATCATCCAGCAGCTCTCAGGAGTGGCACCATCGTGCCCAATCTGTGAGAGTCAGAGAGAAAACACTTCCTGGTTAAAGGGGACTTCTTTGGAGGAGAGATTCTGATTCTGTGATTTAACCAGCCATGAAGGACTATGAGTCTACGTATACCATCACACAAATCACTTCCACAGTAGAATGGAGGGAGCTCTGAAATAGTTAGTGTCATTGCTGCCCAACAGGCAAGATGTCAGTGTACATGGCAACCAATGTGGGCAAGGAAGCTCAGGCTGCTGAGTGTGAGGGAAGGCCAGTCTCAAAAAAGCAAGGTAGACCGGGCTGACCTACCTGAAAACATGTCCAGTCTCTTACTACTCTGTTCCTGCTCCATTGACATCTCATTTGCAGTTGTCAGCAGATGCATCTCTCCACCTTTCCAAGCCCTTCCACTGCCGTTACCACTCTTAGAAGTAACTATCAAAAGTTTCATAACCAAGATGGAACATACAGCTCAGCAAACACCCACATGTACTATTCAAGCACATCTTCCCTCAAAAGTCCACATATAACTCAACAATATGTATGAGGCTGTTTCTCTACTTCCCATCTCCTTAGACTGAAAAAGTTCCATGTTTGTACAGGAGACAAGAGATGGAGCTTACATCTGTAGCTTGTTGATTTTCAAGGACCACCTTCCCCAAGCTCAAGAATGATACATCCTGGAGAGCAGGAAGTCACACAAGGGTAGCCACAAGCCTGCATGGATGAACAAGGAACTCTTGACAAAATTTAGGTGGAAAAAGGAAGAATACTAGAGGTGGCAGTAGGGTAGGGGACCTGGAGAAGTACAGACACTGCACAGGTTTGCAGGGATGAGTTTAGGAAAGCCAAAGCCCACCTGGAACAGAATCTGTCAAGGGCCATGAAGAGCAACAGTCAGTGTCCCTACAGGTATATCAGCTGCAAAAGGATGCTGATAGTGCCAGTTTCTCCAAGAACGTGCATGTGTACCACTTAGTGAGGGTGGGCAGTGCAGCCCAGGGCAGACTTAGGAGCAAAATTATGTATCCCACCTGATGTATGAACCTGTGCCAGACAGTCATTCCAAACTGCTTCCTGCACAAAAAAAAGCTGAATAAAAGATCTACCTGCACTTCATTATTTTCAGAGTAAGTGTTGTTTATGTAATTACTAGGAAAAAGAGGTCCTTAGCTCCTGCTGGTTTTTGTTTTAGATTATCAGGATATTTATGGTGGCTTGGAAAATAATTTTTAATAACAATTTCATCTAGGGTGATATATCTGTGGTATCTTTTTTTTCTCCCAAAATACCAAGTGATCCTTTTCATCTGACTGTCTCAGCCATCACAGCTATTGGGAGTATTACTGCTACACTAATGTCTGTGCAGCTGCAGAAAATTAGAGCTAACCACTAGGGAAATTCAAGTCTACAATGGATGCATTAATCCTCAGATTCTTGGGGTGTGAAGTGAATGGGAATATAATATGTGCTTTCCCATTCCCTCTCTGGCAGCTTGGCTGGCCTTCTTCAAACCCAAAGCCTCTCTGGGAGTCTGCATGCAGCCTCTAGAGACCTGTTGCAGGATGGCATGGACAAGACAGTGAGAAAAGTTCAGGGGCAATGGTTCTGCAGTGAAGCAGGGACAAAGCAGCTGGAGGGAAAATCCCAAAGGACCTATTAAAATTTTCTGTTCTTTTGGGTTCACTACACACACACATCCACCAAAATTATAGAATCATAGAAAGGTCTGGATTGGAAGGAACCTTAAATATCACCTCATTCCAACCCCCTTGCCATGGACAATGACACCTTCCGCTAGAGCAGGTTGTTCCAAACCCCATTCAACCTGGCCTTAAACAATTCCAGAAATGGGCAATCTGCAGCTTCTCTGGGAAAAGCATCATTCCAAGACATTGCTAGGTAGCAGATTTTCACAGCAACCTGTATCTTCTTTGGTAGCTGTCACTGACCGGAAGAAAACATCCTTCTCATCCAACTGGCTTGGAGAACCTGAACAGAAGCAGATATCTAAGCGCCTCAAGAACAATGTTATAAATTCTGGGACAAATTCAGCCAGTGCCGAGTCTTCCTTATGGCTGGACTTTCAGAGCAAAGCACCAGGATTTGTCTTCAATTCTAAGCAAATCTTTAGACAGACCATGTCAATACAGTGAATGATCCCAAGCCATGGCCACACCAGCAGTGTAGCCTGGATGTGCATACCAATATCACGACAGGGTGTTTGGGTTGAGGTGTTTGAACTAAATTAGAATGACAGAATTTCAAAGACAGGTAGATCCTTGGGCTATTTGAAAACCTTTGTAACTCATTTCTACTGTCCTTGAGGGACTGTTGTGTATTTCACATCACTGAGACTAAGGTGTTCAATTTGTACTGAGCAGCTCACAATCACATAGAAACTGAACGCAATGGCAGAGGGAAAATGCAAGAGAAAGTTTGGAGGAAGGAAGGAAAGAAGGAAGGAAAGACAGGTAGATCCTTGGGCTATTTGAAAACCTTTGTAACTCATTTCTACTGTCCTTGAGGGACTGTTGTGTATTTCACATCACTGAGACTAAGGTGTTCAATTTGTACTGAGCAGCTCACAATCACATAGAAACTGAACGCAATGGCAGAGGGAAAATGCAAGAGAAAGTTTGGAGGAAGGAAGGAAAGAAGGAAGGAAGGAAGGAAGGAAGGAAGGAAGGAAAGGAATCCTACTTATTCTGGAAGATTCAAAGAATAATAGAGAATCCTGAGAGTCAGGTCCCTAGTCACTGAGGGACTGCACTTGCACTTGCAACACTTTTATGTCCTTGACTTTACTCTGTGTTTGTGATGGAGAAAGGCTCTGAACCGGAAGAGGTTTATAAAGGCAGGCCAATGCAGGACTCTTCTGGACATACCTGTGTCTCTCTGCAGCAACAACACTCCAGGAACAAATACACTTTCATTCATTAGGAGGAGAAATATTTAAACTTGTTTTAAGAACACACTACAAAGTGCCTGCACCAAATAACTTGGGTTATTTATTTTCATGTCAACATGTCTATAAAAGTACACCAGTAGTAAATATTACGCCTGTAGGCTTACAAGACAGGTATAAATGGGCCCCTTTCAAATTACTTCATGTTCCACTGTTTCTGCTTTCACTGAAGTGTCTTTGTAGCAAGAGAATAATACCAAACTAGAAGTGGCATCACACTGCGAGTCTTGCATTCCTACTAAATTGTACAGTCTGCTGCCTGGGTTATACAGAGGGCTCCAGGAAACTTAATCTTCCTGCTATGCTATTTTCACATTGTAACTTATATTCAGAACTTTTCACCTTCTACAGAAACAAACAAAAACCAAATCTAAGAATGAACTGTTCCTCACTTTTCCCAAGCAGATAACTAATATTTTCTGCAATGTCCCTGAACACTGCAATTTTCTACAAGAAAAATGTGGACTGATTCCATGGCAACCACAGCTGACTGGCAAATCAATGTCGTCGCTGAGACATGGATCAACAAAAAGGGACCTTCCAAGCAGAGGGCACTGCATGAAGGAAGGCAGAAGGCCAGGAACAGATGGCTCCTCCAGCCATGAGCTAGGAGGTCACAAACCAAAAGTGAGAAAGGGGGGATGCAGCAGACTGGTGAGATCCCTGAGAATAGGGGTGAAAGAGTGCAGAATAGCATCACCTAGCTCAAAAGATATAAGGTATTTCTTTTTCTAGTTCTCTATATCTGATTTGCAACCTTCATCTTCTTTCTCATTTGTATCCCTTTTCAAATTAATTTTTGCCTTGCCTTTGTCAATTTCAAAGTGTCTGCTCCTACTTTCTTCTATTCTCTATCCCTTCCTCACCCTCACAATTATCTTCTGACTCACAAGGATCTTGGTGGTGTGTGATGTAAAGCATACTTATTTTCAGGTTCAGACACATGTGAAATCTCATTAGCACATCCCTGTTTAAATTCCTTTTAGACCCAAGGGCCTTCCCGTCACTGCTAAGAATAAAAGGACCATGTGCTTTCTTTGGCCACGTGTTTCGTATGCCTCCAGTACTCATGCTGCATTCACAGCATACCTCCACTTTTTTGATCTCCCCAACATCTAGGCCCCAGACAGAGAATTTCTCTACAGAGCCATCTGCAAATTCATCTTTTCCTTCTGGAAGATCCAGCCACAGCCTCTCCGTCTGCACTTTCTGAGGACCCATGATGATGATGAATACACGGCTGTCGGTGCTGGAGTCATACTCCGTGCCTGTTGTGACGGTGACGTGGTATGGGATCACTGCAACAAACACAAATTTATTCACCAGAAAACCCACACACATACACAATTATATGAGACTTGAGAAAACCAGGGACTCAGCCCATCAGAGGGAGCAGTTGTGCATGTTAAATAGGTTCACATCCCATTGAATTCATTTGGAGAAGGGATAACATCATGCTTCGTTGGGCTACAAGTGTGCTGTGGAGACTACTTTCCCGTGGCACGCTTGGGACTGAATTCTGCTAGGGTTAATTTCCCCAGACAACCCTATCGGCAGCAAGGAGTTTGTAAGTCCAGATTTCTCCCTAATAGATTACAGAACAGCAAAGGGTTTGAATCCTTATTGACACCAAGAGACCTTCCTGAAGATGAGTCGGAGCACCTAAATCTGAAACAGACTATTAGGCCAAAGTGATCTTATACTCCCCATTCAATAAAGGCAAATAAATCTGTGCTGACTCCAAGGTAAGACATCACTGACTGAATGTCCCAGTACAACCACAGATGCTCTCCTTTGTGCCTCATTCAAGGATTGCTGTGATATATGAGACAGCTCAGGGTTTCAGCATCCCTTTGGAAATCCAGACAGGCACTGAATAATCCTTGTATTAAAGTTAAGTCACTCAATAATTTTACACATTGCGTAATAATATTGGTTAGGGGAAAAACTTTCAGACCAAGCCTTGTGAAAAAGGAGGAGGTTTTTCTGTGGTTTTCAGAAATTTCAGTTCAGCTGTTAAAAGGGAGGAAGTGCCAGACTGCTTTTCAAGGGCTTTCCAAAAGCTCATTTGGGTAAGCCGAGCAGGCAGTGCAGAATTAGTCGCTGAATACTCGTTTGATTTCTCAGAACATTTGTGCAGGGCTGTTCAAACAGTTCTGACAAGACTCAGAGCTCTGAAACTTGCTTTGTCACAGGCTCAAAACAGCCTGGCTTCATCATCACTTTTTTGATTGTAAAAAAATTCTGTAAATTGACAAAAAATTTGATTGGTTATCAAATTACCCAAGATTGACATCTAATTTTGCTTTATGGTGACTAACAACATTTTTGAGATAGGGGTTGTACTAGAAACTCACATCAGACTCAGAATATTTGTGCAACATCAGGGAAGACATGAAATCATGCTGATCAAATCTGTTCTTACCTGTGGACAGAGCAGAACCTGAAGAGATTCATTCAATCCCAACTTGAGGACTTTGTGTACCAACACAAAATGAGCTGATGATTAGGCAAGATTTATTCTCCCCTTTATGGTATAATTTACATTTCAGTGTGTGCATCAGCATAATGATATGCAATGCATTTAGAAGGAAAAAGGGTTTAGCTGTAGTCAAGGCAGATTTTATAAGAATATATTGAGAGGTCACATTTAGAACAGCTGGAGACTTTTAAATAGAATATATTTTGAATAGGGACAAAAAACTCTTTTATACAGTTTTGATCCTGTTTCTCTGTGCCAGACTAAGTTCAGAGAACTACCAGCAATTGCAGATGATGTTGCATCCTCAAGCCAAAGTATTTTAAACAATTATTTTTAAAAAAATTGAAAAAAAAAGGAGGGAGAACTATGAGAAATTGTCATTTCCCACTTTAAATAATGTATACAGAGACATAGAGTAGTTTACGACCAGACAGCAGGAAACACTATTTTCTGTTCTTTCCCCTGAAAACTGGAAAAGGAATCCTTTGATTTGTTTACTTCCCCTCCCTGTTGCCTTTCTCTTTCTTTGGGACTCAAATTTTTTCGAACATGAAAACCTCCCACTTTTTCAAACATGGGAGAGTGCAAAACAGAGGGCATGTGCCCACAGCTGGACACCACAGGTCCTCCAGCCCATTTCCCTTTGCCCCATTTCTTTGAGTCCAAGTGCAGAGTTCAGGCTGCTGTAGGGCATGTGGCCCCCTCACCAGGAGGTGGGTTTCACTAGGGTTGCATCCATATCATCTTCAGTGCTGTGTTCCAGCATGAAGCAGGGGTCTCTGTTCAGATCCAGGTGGTATCCAAGCCAAGAAGACCTTTCCTGTGCTCCATCCTCACATTACCTCCTGCTCTTAAAATGCATTCACCAATTTGATCATGGCAGATTCAGGACTGTGCTTTTCAGACTGTCACTCCCTTTCTCAGACAACTCCAAATACCACTTCCCTAATCAACTAATTAACAGCTGGCTTTTTATCCAGCTCAGGAAGTGGCTGCCTGGCTCACCTAGTCCATCTGGTCTGACATTCCTTCAGGGAGCAGTTTCCTTAATGAGGCCATGTCACTGAACAGATATAGTGGTGATGACAAGCACCAGGACTCAGTGAAGAAAGACCACCCTGGCACAATGGGGATGATGTAAACTGTCCTAGCTCTACTGGAGAGCTGTTCTCATGGGAAATGCCCATTATTTGTGAAACTACACAGAATGGCAACATGGCAGATGTTATCTATCTATTGTCACACCACAGAATTAATATCAGAAGGAACATGGGAATCCGTTATTTTTTGTTTGAGCACAATATGAGATTACAAAAGAAGGGTTGCCCCAAGACACGTGGGTTGCAGACCAGGTTAAGCAATGTGCACCATTACATCTGCTTTCCAGCTGAAAGATGTGGGACATGCAACCCAGACACCACACAACAACAAGAGGCTACTGTGCCTCAGATGAGCTGCAGTAACCACCTGTGTGAATTCCCTTGACCATATCAGTGGAAGATATCTCAAACTTCTAATCCAAATTACATCATTTACACTTGGTTTACCATAGATATTTTAAAGCAGTTCAATTATTTTGCACTTGATATGGACTAAGAGCACACAGACAGACAGTAATCGTGATGCAGCTGCTGCCCAGTTACTCATTACAAGATATTACATTAACCATACATATAGAAACTAAATCTAAAGCTATAAAACCCCATGTAGGACATCAACTAACTGTAGGTGCAATTTAGCTATTGCATCATTGTCCTGGAACACAGAGGTGGTCGAAGAAAAGTGATATTAATCATAGAATCATAGAATGGTTTGAGTTGGAAGGAACCTTAAAGATCATCTGTTTCCACCCCTCTGCCATGGGCAGGGGCAAATTCCACTAGACCAGGTTGCTCAGAACCCCATCCAGACTGGCCTTGAACACTTCCAGGGATGGGACAGCCACAGATTCTCTGGGCAACCTGCGTCAGTGGCTCACCACCACTGCAGTCAAGACTTTTTCCTAATCTCTAATTTAAATCTATTCTCTGTCAATTTGAAGTCATTACCCCTTGTACTGCCTCTCTAGGCTCTTGTAAATAATCTCTCTCCATGTTTCTTGTAGGCTCCCTTCAGGTACTGGAAGGCTGCAATTAGGTCACCCTGATGCCTTCTCTTCTCCAGGCTGAACAATCCCCATTCTCTCAGCCTTTCTTCATGGGAGACAAGTTTCATGACTCTAATCACCTTGCTGGCCCCCCACAAATGGCTTTCTGGGCTGCCAGTGCACATGGCTGCGGCAGGTCGAGCCTCTCATTCACCAGCACTACCAAGTCCTTCTTGGCAAGGCTGACCTCAGTCTGCTCATCCCCCACAACTGTATTGATGCCAGGGGTTGTTCCAACACAGGTGCAGCACCTTGTACTTGGCCTTGTTAAATCTCGTGAGATAATGCATGGTGATGAAGTTACAAGGAAACATTGATGTGCTGGGAGAAGTTTTTCACAAAGGCCAACTTCTGCAGATAGGCACTGATCTTCCAGGCTCCCTCCACTGCAAGGACAGAGACAAAACCTGCACAACTTGCCCACTTCTTATTATCAGCTAAGCAAGACTAGACTCCCTGCATGAAGCTGGCCTTTGCAGACACAGACTGGTATATTCCACTTCTTATGAGGCAAAATCCAGAAACATTTTTTTCTTTTCTGTTCAGCTTTGTCTTGTCTCAGGAAACAGAACCTAAAAATGAAACTCTACACTCGTGCCTCAAACTCTTTCCATCAGTTATTTGAGCAGAAAACATGGTCCAGAGTTCATGGACTCCCTGCTTTTCAGTGACAGCACTTGCAGACCTCGATTCTTTTCCCAGTTATATGAGAGACGACCTTCTAGAAAAGAGCTAACTCACCTAAGCACTCTCAGCCAAAGCTTATTTTTTGAGAGTCAAGAAATTTGTTGGTACTTCTGCTCAGGTCCCTGTATCCCTCTCCTCTCCCAACACAGCAGCAGTTGTGATGCTGCTGTGTGTGGCAAGGAAAAAATGTGAAGGGTTCTAAATTCAATCACATTTACATTCATATTGAATAAACATCCTTGGCAAAGAAGCACTGCTAACCTGATAATGGAAAGGGAAGATGGGTTCTCCAGAAATTCAAAGCTGCCTTTGGTAATTCAGATTTAATATGCTACATGAATACCATCTTGAGTAGGTCAAAGAAACAGGCTGGAAACACCGAATTTGCTGTGAACTTCATGGCTTGTTTCACTGTTGATTTCTGAGAGAAAGCTATAGGAAAAGCAACAAACACAGAAACACAAGAAACAATCCAGCCTTCCCCAAAGCAGTCCCAACAAAAGGAAAAGAGACACAATCTTCTGTTCTGCCTCTTCTTTCTCTTCAGC
>NW_008685414.1:47738-59123 GCF_000695815.1 Acanthisitta chloris
ATGCAACCAAACACTCATGCATGCTCACTCACATGAGCCTTCTTCTGCCGCCTTGACCAAGCGGGATTTTCTTGGCTCGTTCGGGTTCTCATTGCTATCCTGACTTGACGTGCTGAGAGAGCAGTCATCCAGGCTGTTTCGCTCACCATCGTAGCTCTAGTTGGAAGGCATATACAGGAGTGTAACAAGGTTGAGTGCTCAAGTGTTGTCAGTTGTTCCCATGTACCTCCAAGAGCAACATGAGAAGAAATCCCTGTAGTTCCCTGGGCACCTTTTTGTTCAGTGTAGGTCAAATCAATTTACTTCGCTGGTAACCTTGACAAGCCATTTTATATGTGTGTTATAATAAAAGAAACAGACTTTGATGGTGAGTTGTGACTTTTCCTCTGCCACTAGTGTGAGCAGTAGCCACAGGAAATTCAGATGGATGGAGCAGATTCAAATTTCATAGAATCATAGAACATTTTGTGTTGGAAGGGACCTTAAAGAAGAAATAATTCCAACACCCTGACACAGGCAGGAACACCTTCCACTAGACCAGATTGCTCCAAGCCTTGTCCAGTCTGACCTTGAACACTTCGAGAGACAGGGTATCCACAACTTCTTTTGGCAACCTGTGTCAGTGCCTCACTCCTCTCACAGTCAGGATTTTTTTTCTAATATCTAACCTAAACCTACTCTCTGTCATTTTGAATCCATTACCCTTGGTCTTGTCACTACATGCTGTCAATGGTCCCTCTCTATCTTTCTTGTAAGCTCCCTTCAGGTACCGGAAAGATGCAAATAGGCCACCCCAAAGTCTTCTCTTTTCTAGGAAGAACAATCCCAATTCTCTCAGCATCTCCTCATAGGAAAGGAGCTCCATGCCTCTAATCAACTGAGTTGCCTTCCTCTGGTCCCCATCAGGTCGATGTCCTTTCTGTACTAGGGATCCCAGAGTTGGAGGTAACACTGCAGTTGGAGGTAACCTCAGTGGAGCAGAGGGGCAGAATCCAGCCCCCATCTGCTGCCCACACTGCCAGGGATGAGCCCAGGACATGTGTGGTTTCTGGGCTGCCAGGGCACATCCTGGGTCATGTCCAGCCTCTCATCCACTAGCACCTCCAAGTCCTTCCTGGCAGGGCTGCTCATTTAATACAGGTGAAAGAGCATAAGAGGCAGAGCACTGTAAAGCTGAATGATATGAAACATCTATTGTATTTGAAGAGTTACTGACAATGCGTTTGATGTCATTGTCTAATAAATGAGGCTCTTACCACACAGTCACATAATTTAAAAAAAACAACACATGAGTGATTAGTTTTCCTCATTGTGAATTGATATGAGCAATGGGGTAAGTGTGACCACAAGCATTCATAGCATTGTCTGCTGCAGTTTTAGGAGAAAGCATATGGCAACACTCATCCATGGCATAACTCCTCTTACATCTGCTCTGTTGTATTCAGGATGAGTCTGGCGCAATTTCACTGATGATAATTTTAGTGGTGACTGTCAATTAAAAAGTGACTATTTTGCAAAGTTGACTCCTTAAATACAATGGAATTATAATCAGCTGCTTTATTATGTCTCAATGTATAGAAGAAAGAGAAGTCTATTAATCTTGCTTGCTAATTTTAATTAGAGCATGTACCTCGAATTCCAATTAGCTCTATTAGGCTGATAAGCAATAGAGAGTGTGCAAGTAGAAAGGGCATTTCACTAAAAAGCATTTTGTGCTTTGAGTGGTAGCAAAGAGACCAGACTTTTTATGTTTGGCTGTGGTGGAAAAAGGAGCTGAAGAGATAAGCCCATCCAATACAGTAAGGATGAAGTCAAATGACCCTGTATTTTGGCTTGAGGACTATGAATAGTGGGACCCATTACTGACCTACTTTGTGAGCACAGCAGTAGGAAAATATACTCTGCTGTGTATCAGCAAGGTACTGAACTCTCATCTGAAGAGTTCCACTTAAGCTCCTTGATTTTTCTGTTGAAATAGCAAATTACAGATAATGGGCTGAGAGTGGCCTTACTTTCAGCTCTTGTCTGAAAATCAGCAATTCATTTTGGATAAGCCAAAAAAACCCTCAGCCCCTAATGAGCTGTCTTGAACTTCAACAAGATATCAAATAATTTTAATTTTATTAGTAGCAGTGGGATCTGCTTTGAGCCATAACTGTACCTGTTCATAAAGAGTACGCTCTATCTTTTTGTCCTCTTTCTTCTTAGAGAGCCAGCGTTCACATAGGAAAACGAATGACTCCTCTGTTGTCTCATCCAAAATCTCTACCTTTTCCAGAAACCAGTCAGGACTGAACATACTATTGTCGTGACGAATCTTGATCTTGTATAAAATGCCAAGGTCCACAGCCTCTATAGTAAATGTATCCTCCTGTAGAGTGTTCAAGAGCAGTTGATTCTGTTAACAAACTCTCAAAAGATCAGCTACTGAGCAAAAGCAAAAAACAGAGACTGCAGAGCATGGTGCGTGTTTAAATTCCGTATCACAAGATGGTGCTTGGCTAAAAAACTTTGCAGCAAGCTATAGAGGCATATCTGTAAGCTGAAACTGTTCTGCAGAGGCCTGCTTCTGCTAGGAGGGGAGATGCAAAAACATCACATTTACAACCAGTTAGAATATTGAAAGCCTGGAAGACTTTTAAGTTTAAGTATACCTCTATTTCTAATCCACTTAGATTCCTATGGACAATCCAGATAAGACAATCTTTGCCGTCATTACATCTGAGTATCTCCATGTGAGTCTGTGAATGTGACTCATGGACTGACCAGAGAGCATCACTTTTGGTGTGATTTTTTCAAACACAGCCACAGTTTAGGTGCCATCAATAATAATGCTTTGTTGTGAATTCCAAAACATACCATGTACACGGAAATCTGTTGCACAGAGGCTATGGGAATGCGAGGACCCAGGATTTGTGTGATCCCAAATATGCAGCTAACACTTCAAGCCACTTTATATAGGCCAAGCTCAAAATTTGTCCAACAGTGACTTCACAGAAACATCTGCCCACTTACTGCAGTGGCTGTCAGTTATTGTACCCAGCTGACAATCCATACAAAGCATTTTAAGAGATAATAATGTGGCAAATGGAATCAATCAATTCATCTCTCATAGGAAAATGCAGTCTATAAAGACAGTCATGGACTTGTTAGGTTAAAGACTGAGAAATGGAAAGTGTTATTAACCCACTGCATTTGTACCTGTCCTCTTTCAAACTTGTTGAAGTTTGTTTCAGATTTACTGAGTTTTCTCTCTCCCATGTCCCCCATATCTCCATAGATATTTAGGAAAACATTAGCATCTGTCCCAGCACCATAGATATCTCCAGTGAACACGCTGATCTTGTATGTGTGAACTGCAGAAAGAAACAGAGACATGATTTCAGGTCAGGTAATCTATTAAGATCTATGTTAGATACCAAATTTACTTAAGAAGATGTACCCCAGATTTTCTGCTCATTGCTCAGTTCTTGGAGGTTTTAAATCCCATATGGCTCTTCCTTTCAGGTTTCTGATCCAAAGATTGGAGAAACTGGAAATCCAAATGATCACCTGGGCTGCAATTTGCTGACTTTGCTTTCCTCCATCTAATCAATGCCTGTGCATTCCTTTGATCGCACAGTTCACAGTTTAAAAAGCAATGAATCATTATGGTTATTACTGGATGGGAAGTCAATACAAATCAGGGAACTCAGCACCTTTTCATATGTCAAGGGACATAGATCTGAGAACGAGTCATTCAGTGCTGTGAATCCTTAATACTCCATCTTCCATAAACTCCAGGGATTTGGATGTGCAAATTACTACACGAGTTAATGGCATGTATCTCTGTAAATTCCTCAAACAGAAAGAGAACAGGTTTCTGGGTATTTCTGCTGAGACAGTATTTAATTAAGGAAGTGTTGGAGCTGTTCTGTTTAAATACCCTTTCTCTTTAGCTTGCTTAATGCTGAGACAATAAAACCTCATCAAGCCTTTAGTAATGTGCTTTCCTAAACCTGTTAAATACCTCTGTTTTTATTTTGGTACTTTTTTCCCAATTACATGAGGAAAACAAACAGTTACTGAAAGCATACTCTCCAAGAAAACAATGAGGGACTGCACAAGTCTCTGATTACCCTGGTGGCATATGAGCTATGGAGAATACTTTGCAAATCCCAGGGCAATGCAAATGAGGAAGAGGCACAAAGTCTTAGTTAGGATTCTTTGTACATTAACAACACTGAAGAAAATTGCTATATTGCCTTTTTTTCTTTCATAGTAAAAAAGAGCCTATTCTGCTTTGTCATCCATGAAAGATTTCCATCGATTTCTCTAAGAAATGGATCAGAATTACCACCTGAGAACATCAATCAGGCTAGGTGCAATGCTGGGTTTTCTGGTTTGTCTTTTCACATATGTCCTACAGACCTATAGCTTTGTATTTGAGAGGCAACTGATACATTAGTAATGAAACAAGCAGTGCATATAGTCTAATTAGTCAATGCATCCCTCTTTGGCTTTTGTTTCCCAGTTCTAGAGACCTTCAGGCCTGAAACAGTCTCTTATAAAAAAAAAAAATGATGATCCTCAGAGTAACACAAGGTGATTTGCCATCACTGTCATTTACATTGTGTCACTGCCCAAGATGTATGAGGACTCATAAAGAAGCAGAAGATATAATTGTCATCCCAGATATTTTATATCAAAAGCAGAAGTTTCCAAACTTAGCCCGAACTCCCAGCCAAAAGAAACCTTCAGTTATCCAAAATTTCTATTCCATGGATTGTTAAACTTGTTTTAAGGTTTTGCCTTTAGAAGGAAACATTAGTCACCTTGGTTAGTTAACACTTGGTAACCGATCCAAGGTAAAGCAATGGAAATTAGTACGTTAGGGAAAATGTCATGCAGGCATCTAGCAGTCATTGAATCATAGAATCATCAATTTCTTTGATCTGGAAGAGACATTTAAAGGCCATCTAGTCCAACCCTGCTGCCACGGGCAGGGACACCTTCCACTAGACCAGTTTATCAGAGCCCACCCAACCTGATCTTGACTGTTTCCAGGGGTGGGGCATCTGCCACTTCTCTGGAAAATCTATGCCAGTGTCATGCAACTTACTAATTGATATTAAAATTGAATTTGCCTCTGCAGGAAAAAAAATCTCCCATGAGCTACCATGTAGTTCATAATCTCTCTTTTCTAAGGTCATACTGCAAAAGCTCCTGCCTTCTTTCCAGAAGACACCTCTTCCCTTGGCAAAGGAAGACACTAACAATCCAAATAAATTCCACTTTGACAATCTCGTACTGTAAATGCAAATTAGACTCTGAGAGAAAAGAAACAGTGAAAAATTTATTTTCTCTGTTGCCAGATGCAAGAATCAAGAATGAAAATGGCAGCTCTGCTCAGGACAAGGAAGGCTCATGGCCTCTCTAAAGGGCAGACTGAGCTTTGGGTGGGAGGACTGTTTTTAGTGGAAATAAAAGAGGTACCAGCAGCTGAGCATATACAGAAGCAACAAGTTAGGGATGAAAATTCAGTCCTTATTCCCTTGTTTCAGCACCAGTAGGGCCAAACACTAAATGTCAACACTTTCTAAGGTGGGTTCAGAACTGAATACAAATTTATTTTCTTCCCCAGAGGCACTTTAATGAGGTGAAAGTGGCTGCACAGATCCAGATTTCTAAAGGGTGTCCACTTGTACCTGAAAGGCAGTAGGCAAAAGCAACTTTGGGAGGAAAGAGGAGCATAAATCAGATTGATAGGGTAGTAAAGGAATGGGCAGAGTGCACAGGACAGGTGACTTGGGCAAACAAGTATGTTAACATGACCTGGAAGACAAGATATTTTATTAGGCATCCGAGGAGACATGCAAACTATGTCTGTGTGAAAGGGTGTCTGTGACAGGTTCTTAAAAGCTCCACAGGAAAATAATGATGTTACTGCACAGAAGTTTTTCAGTTTTACAAGTGGCCAGAGAAGAGGAAGAGGGAAAAAACTGAACATTTGTACCTGCATTACATTTACCTGAACCACACATCCAAATGTTTTATTCAAAAAAATCAGAGAAATAGGTCCCTACCCACTCCAGGAACTCTATTACCTTCTAATGCATCATCAACTTCTTCCCGTATCTTCTTGAGTGTCCCATCCTTCATGAGTTTTTCAGTATAAATATCAGAGGGTACCAGTTCTCTGACAGTCTCGCCATCATCCTCAGACTTTGCAAGCCATCTTTCACATGGAAATGTGACAGTTTCTGAGCCCTAGAGAAAACATGCCAGAGATAATCTCTTTAAAACAACAAGAGCACATTAGCATTTCACTTTTGAAAATACTCTGACATGAAGGCAAGGATTTTCAACTCATGCATGTGTGCATGTGCATGTGTACAGGCAGACCTGAAATAGTGTATAGAAATATATTTCCTTGGAAAGAAGACATCTGAGTCCTCTGAGAAGAAGCACTGAATGTGCAGCAGGGAACTGTATTCTCAGTGGCTGTTTCAGACTGGCTGTATGATCCAGTAATCTGTGCCTTTCCCAGTTTTCAATCTTGCAAATTTCTAATCAGGACTGCACTATTTCTGCTGAAGCCATGTTTTACTGAGACTCAGTAATCCCTCTTCTATCCTAATTCAAGAAGCATTCTCTTTGAAGTCAGTAGGGCTTTTTTTTGAAGCTCAAATCAAGATTTTGCCTTATAATTCTGTGACTCAACTGGTCAACATGTATGGCAATTCCCATACATGAGTTAAGAGGAGAAAAATACTGATTTTACTTTTGATCTTTTGTTTTGACTTCACTTTGGTGGAAACAAATATGATTTATATCATCAAATGGACATAAACAATAGAACATGTGTTTTCCATTTGGAAAATCAATCCCAGACTATTCATTAGAACAGACTCCTATAAGGCCTCCAAGATACTAAGACCCAGGCAGCTTTCTAAGTGCTGTGCACCCTAGGCTATGACTCCATAAGGAAAGGGACATGAGCCATCATGCAAGTTGCAAAGGCCACAAGTCTGAACAGAATATAAAAAAAGAAGTTAGTTTTAATCTTGCTGTAACTAAATGAAGAAAGGAAAGTGGCGCTTTTTTTACTGAGAACTCCATAGCTTCTCTCTTATTCAGCACAGGAACTTCCTGATCTTTCCAGTACTCTGTGCCATCAGTGTCATGTATAATATATGAATGTGTGGTAATAGAATCACAAAATGGTTTGGGTTGGAAGGGACCTTAAAGCTTATGTTGTTCTAATCCCCTGCCATGGGCAGAGCTGCTCATCACTAGACCAGGTTCCTGCAAGACCCATCCAACCCGGCCCTCAACACTTCCAGGGATGGGACAGCCACAGGTGATCTGGGCAACTTGTACCAGTGCCTCACCACTCTCACAGCCAACAATTTCTCACCAGTATCCAACCTAAACCTGCCCTCTGGCCAGTTTGAATCCATTCCCCCTTGCCCTGTCACTCCAGGCCCTTGTCAAAGTTCGTCTCCAGCTCTCTTGCAGTTGCCCTTTATGAACAATTTCCACCCTAATTACTCAGTTGTGATTACTTATCTAGCCAATATACGATCCTTTCTTCACTACTTTTACAAGTTACATGTTAAAATAATAATATACAGTGGGAGAATGGAATAGCTCTCACTGTAGCAATCTCAAATATTGTTATTACTGTGTACTACAGTGCTGTACTGCCTGGAGCTGCCAGATCCTGCCCTGCCTGACAGTAGCACTAGGGAGGAACACATTGTGCATGTAAGATCAGAGTATTGTTCCAGACACAGCTAACCTGGAATGAACAGGTCACAGATCCCAGAGAAGTTGGTCTGCAGTAGCTGAACTCCTCCAAGGAGCTTCTGTGACTGAGTGTCTTGAGTCTGTAGCAGAATAACCTTTTGAGCTCACACAGCCTAAATCTTCTTCTGTCAATAAAATACAATTTCTCTTCCTGTGGTGTTGCTGGTTAACCCCAGACTTGCAATGTTTAACTCTATAAGGAGGTTTGGAGCATGACATACAAAATTATGTCAAAGAAAATCAGCAACGTTTCGGGTAATTTCAAATCTTTTACTTCCAACTGCTATTTTTGCTGTACAGGCAGAATACAGCACCTAATGATTGGCCACAATTTATGCCTCCTCATTTCTGTACTAGCTGTCTGATCACTTAACCTGTACTATCTCACTGTATGCTGAGCAAACTAACAGTGCTTATCTCCTCAGCTATAGACTGGGAAGAGAGGGCTTTCCAGAATGATGTTTCAGTGCTGAAACTCTCTCCTCCCAGTAGAGATCCCACTTCACAAGAGTGATGCGACATCTCTCACTGAAGCTTATAACTGCTTCTAAACATTCATACTGTTGGCTGTATGTACCATTGCTGTGAACACTGTTTATTTGCTAATAGGATATCTAGGGACCCAAGTGCCTGCACAGTGGACATAATATGCAGTTACTGTAAGAGTTAATTGAATCATTATCATTAATCACTATGTCATTGCCACAGTTTTTACTGGAGTTTTCTTGTTAGTGACTGCATTAATATTTAAGTGATGTAGAGTGCACTGATCTATGTTACTCACGGTAAAATCCTCTTGCAGCCTTGAACAGAATTTGTTTCATTAGCGTCTGAGTCTGGGTCTCAGCTTATACTGTGCTAAAAGTCAGTGCTTTTCTCTTCTCCAAGTTGTAACAAATGAAATATAATTACCAAATATAACTGGCATGCCAACACGGAGTTTTTTCAGCATGCAACAATCCTAGTTTCCTACCCAAGTGCTTTGAATTTAATCTGAAAAGTTACTGACCTCATTTTTCTTTTTCAGCATTACAGATACATCTAGACACATCTTAACAGTCTAATCAGGTAGCACAGCTTTTAGAAGTGTTGGCAGCATATTGCTATCCTGTGGCAGGTTGTAATATCCTGCAGCTGATCAGTGGAATCATGCAGTGCTCTGCTTTCTCCCTTTTTCCCCATGTCATAATCAAAAGATCAGCAGAATTGTAAATTTCTTTCTTTCTAAGCTGTTCAGGGTCTTCCTCCCTTCCTCCACCTTCAGGTTTCTCACCCTCTACCTTGTCTTCAAAACTGCTGCAATGACTGCAGGGGGTACAGCCTCAAGACGATTTCTGGGCTAATGGAAGAGCACCCAACATGGAGCTTTCAGGCACTTCCCAAAATGCTCACTTTATAGTAAATATAGAAAGAGGTAGCCCAAGAATCTTTTTTTCCCTTGGTTTCCGCACATTTGCACATACCCCTCTGAATCTTCCCTAGTCTATGACCAATAACATCTCTGAAAACAATATAAACTTGTCCATTAACCTAATGAAGCTGTACAAGTCAAGGGTTAGGCAATATACTGAGGGTCTGAAAATAACGGACTGGCAAAAAGGTGATCATGAGTAACAATCTGAGGGTATTGGCTTGTAAAGAAGCTTGTAAAGATGATAGAAAATGAGGCTCAGGGAGGACCTTTCTGCTTCCTGCAACTGCTTGATAGAAGGTCATAGCCAGGTGGGGATTGGTCTCTTCTCCCAGGTAACCAGCAACAGGACAAGAGGAAGCAACCTCATGTTGCACCAGAGGAGGTTTATATTGGATATTAGGGAAAATCTCCTCTCTGAAAGAGTAGTTTGAGTGCTGGCACAGGTTGCCCAGGGCAGTGGTGTCACCATCCCTGGAGGTTTTTTAAAAGCCATGTAGATCTGGCACTTGGGGATATGGGTTAGTGGTAGTCTTGGCAGTGATGGGATAACAGTTGGACTCAATGGTCTTAGAGGGCTTTTCCAGCCTAAATGATTCCATGATTCTATGATGATGAATGTTCAAGGCAGACCTTTGAGTTGATTGTGTAGCAAACAGAACAAAACATGTTCTGGAAATTTCAGAAGAGGAAACAAGATGAGAAGCAGGCCCACCATGACTGAATGAGCCGTGTTTACACCAAAACTTCGTATTAGAAGTCACTTGAGGAGGGGGCAGACCTGAGACGGAGATAAAAGCTGACATCTCTTTGGAATAAGGGGAGATAGGACAAGAGGAGAGAGCTTGCTGGCAAGCACAGCTCGCGCTCCAGTTCTGGACTGGCCCTGAAGAGGTGATTTTCTTTTGAATTTCATTCCTGTTCCTATAGCCAGCATCTGAAAGCACAGCCAAGGAACAGTTTCTTATGTGGACAAGCTCAAGGTGACCAATTTGACCGCACTGTCTTAATTCTGTTGACATGAGCAACAAAAAATCCTGGGATCTAACCTGATCTTTTTCATGTGAGTGACTGAGGGACTTGCACTGCATTTAATTATACTGGCTCCCTGCATTTATTCTTCCAGAATTAAGGGAGTGATTTAATTATTTCTTGTCCATGTTTAGCAACAATACTTCTATTTTAAAACAGTACACTCACTTTCCACTCCCTTGCCTCTGATTCCTCAAAACAGAATGACACATGAAAATAAGAAGCTTTAAGAAAGCAATGACTGAAGATCCTTATCATCAATATTTGAAGAATAAAACATAATAATACATGTTTGCTGTCTCCAGATCTCCAAGCTACAGCAAGTTCATTTAGTGTGCATTGCTCTAGAGGGAGTAATTTTTCAGTGTTAGTCACGCTTTGTATACAGAGGATGAGCTTTTGGAAGTGGAAGTGGCTGCTCATGGAAACATATTGCAGAGTGCTGGTATTCACGGCCTACCTTCCCACTTGGCAACAGCCTCCGAATTGTCACATGGTCCAAATGCCATCCGGAGTTCACTCCACTACCATTGTGTCCTATGCGAATCTTTTCAATTATGTCACCAACATCCTCCAGCTACAGGAAGAACAAAGCAGAAGCAAAGCAAAACAAAACAAAGCGACAACATAAAACGATCCTCAAAACCACAAACAGAAAACCAACCCAAAATAAAAAAAAAGTGAAATAAATAAATATGGCATGAACAACAGGTGACTTTTGAGACGCAACTTCTTTAGCTTATTTCTTATTTTTGCCATCTGTATGAAGTCCCAGGTGAGCATATATTAGCATTGACCTCAATTATAGAATCATAGAATAAAATCCTACAATGGTTTGGGTGGGAAGGGACCTTAAGGGCCATCTAGTTCTAACCCCCCTGCCATGGACAGTGAGACCTTCAACTAGACCAGGTTGGTCCAAAACCCACCCAATCTGGCCTTGAACATTTTCGTAGAATCATAGAATTTAAGGGTTGGAATAGACCTGACAGATCACCTAGTCTCAACCATCCCTGCCATGGGCAGGGACACCTCCTCACTAGATCAGGTTGCTCAAGGCCTCATCCAACCTGGTCTTGAACACTGCCAGGGCTGGGGCAACCACCACTCCCATGGGCCACGACCTCCCCAGTGGAAAACCTTTTTCTAAT
>NW_008685415.1:0-4335 GCF_000695815.1 Acanthisitta chloris
TGAAATAATGAGTGCTGTTTAAGACCCAGGCCCAAGGACTCAGTAGAAGTTTTACCATTAGCTCCAGTGAGCCCACAGATTTTCCTATCAAGTGTTTGTTCACATGTCTGTCTCTTTCTAACTATATTCCTTGCAGATCCAATGGGGAGACTCTTTTGAAATGAATTGACGTCTTCCCAGTTTTGGATATCTGAATTTCTTTTCTCGTACAGTTTCACTGCTGGGTGTCAGCTCCTTCCCACCTCTTGCATCTTAAGCCTCTGAACTTCAGCTAACATTTAATAAACGGTCCATTCAGAAGTTGTACACTATATTTTTTTGTAGGCTGCTTCATTTGTAATTAAAATGCAAAAGGCAGGGATGGACTTGACATTCCAAGCTAACCCCTGTGAGCACAACATTTCAGCTGGAGCCAAAGGACAAGAAATGCAGCTGACCAGCCAACAGAGGTGCAGCAGCAGTTTTGCTTCATGCTTTCTGAAAAGCATTTGAACCCCTATCCAGTGAGGAGGGAAAATCCATTCAGTTCCTTTCATCACTAATTGTCTTCTCCAAAATAGCCACCATTATCAACATTTTTGGGGTGGGGGAGGGACTTACGTATACCATATGTCCCAGCACTGCTGCAAAAGAAAACCGAAGGGAACAAAGCCGGTGACCACATTGCCAATTTTCATTAGAGACTTAGGGATGGTTAATAGTGGTTTTTCAAAAGTGTCAACCATAAATTCCGAACTCGAGTTAAATTCCACCATTCACTCCTATAGCCTCACATTCCTGCATCTATAAATGTTGCAATAGATTCATGGAGCAGTGGGAATTCATGTATGTGTGGGTTTGTGTGTCTGTGAGTTTTGGGGTCGATAGTGCAGGGTTGGGGGGGTTGTCAGCTTCCCCCACCCCCTCTTTTTTTTTTTTTTTTGCATGTATTTGCTATGTCTTTTTGTGTGGTTGCAGCTGTTTCTTCTGACCTCTCCCATCTAAAACTGCTGGGGTGTGCAGTTCCAGCATACCTCAGGGGGCTTCTGCACAAACTCTTGTTTACCATCTCATAGAAGCCCTAGGTTTTGTCCACAGATCATGCATAATACTGATAATGATCATGCTCCAAGCTCACATGCACTGATCTTCATGACACAGGCTCAAGAAGCACCTGAAGGAACATATTTTATTTTAAATAATTGTGGAATAATATCTGCATTCATGCCTCAGCTACCTATGAGGAGGTGTACTTCTCCAGTTGGTCACTTCATTAATGTGGCCTCTCTAATGGTGAGCAAGTTTTCTTTTCACACTCAAGTCCGTTTAGATTATTATTAGAGCTGAAGGGAGTAGTTGCCCTTTCCTTTTAGAAAAGAGGTCCATAAAAACCTTTGAGAAGATTCCATCCTAGAAAAAGAACAGTTGTCCCTCCAACTGCTGGGAACTAGGTCAAAACCCTTTCCAGGACCTTCCACGGCTGAGGATCAGGCCCTGAGCTACACATTAGTACCAGCATTTATTTTATTTGTATTTTATTTTTCTTGGAAGTAAGGTAAAGTAGCAAATCTGTGTCTTCTACAAGTAAATTTTATTGTTCCTAGTGGTTGCCTTCTCAACCACTTAACAAAAATGACCTGCTGAGGAGCATAAATGCTCTGTGCTTTTTCTAATGTATTTTTATTGTGTGAGCCTTACTTTAATGCATTTCTTAGGTGAAAAAACTATAACCTAATCTTGTAAGGAGCTGAACATTTCCAGTTAAATTCCAGCTGTCTTCCACTCCCACTAAATCATGAAGAACAAGAGGGCTTTCACTCCCTCCAGCATTGGTGCAAGGAGGAATATTTCCTAGACATCTTCCATTCCTTTTCCTCAGATCCATGCTGTGAGCTGGACTCTGTGCTGCTGGAAATCAGCATTGCTCCAGTGCAGAAACAAGTCTTTGCTGCAGAGTTGAACCAAACCACACACAGCCCTCCCTGTGAAGTCACACCAAGCCAACATAAACCCACAATGAAAGTTGCACAGTGTTAAAAACCAGCACATGAACAGCCACACGGAGGCTGAATTTTCCCCAATCAAAATGACTTTCCAAGTAATGGTTTTATTTCTCTCTCTCTCTCTCTCTTTTTTCTTTTTATATTACCCTTTTATACCCAAAACTTTAAACACTCAATTGTTTGGTTTATGATGCCTTTTATAGTTTTGGCAGCTAGTTCAGCACCATGTATGGAATTTTAAGAATACTCATTCACTCGCAATGCAATTTTAAACTCTTCCCAGATGAACCAAATTTATAGTATTAATCACTTCGCTAAGAAATGTTGGGGTTTTTAAAGTTGCTTTTGTGTAGTAAATGGTTTTGAATTATAGTGGTTTACAGACAAAATTCTCCTTTAAATGCAGTACTTAAACATATACAGCAATCTAGTAAGAAAAAAGCAATGTGAATCTCGGGTTGGTTTTTTTTTCCTCCAGAATGTATGGTCAATCTTTTTACCTTTTTAAGCTAGTTGGGAGATTTCTTCATTGACCAAAAGAATGCTTCAGTGCAATCTAATTCAAACTAGCAGAAGTGCTATCCAAGAGAATAAGATATATTGTGGGGTTTATTTTGCAGGAGAAATATATTTAGTTTTAGTGGGACTCATAAGCTAATAAACTACCTACAGGAAAAAAAAATATCCAGCCATAAATCTTTGTTTCCTTATTTTTAATTGTAAAACTCTATTACTGTCGCTCAAAGGGTTAATGATTCTCTTGGCTGGAGGACAATTCATTCTACGGCTAAACGCAATGACAAATAACCATTATTCTTTCCAACTGCACTGATAATCGGGACAGCTTAAACATTTTCGCCAGTATAAGTGAAACCATTAATCCTCTTGGATTTCACGATAAGCGGTGACTGTGAAATAATGACTGTGTCATTGCAGGCAAGAAAAAATGTTAACAATTAAAACAAGTTAGCCATTATCTTACAGAGTACTGAATCGCTTTCACATTTCATTAGCAATATTGTAAGTGATATGTACCTTATTAAAAAGCTCTTATTATCCAAGAAACCTAATTAGTCAAAATCTCTCAGTCACTGGTTTAATTTTCTAATAATATAAATGCTGTGTTGAGTAATGCACTGTAAGGAGAGTTGGCTGTTTGTCCAAAAAGAAGTTTCAACAAGAAATTAAAAAATATTATTAAGGATTAAAAGTACAGTCTAAGGAAATATAGTTTTCTTATTTAGTATCAGGTGAATTAGGGTTTTTTGAAATCTACTGTCTGGGCATATAAGTATAGAAAAATCATTTCCTCCTTTCAATGTTTTAGCAAATTGCTCAGTGCTATATTGAACAAAAAGTCCAAGAAAAAGGCAGAGGAACTTTTTGTCAAGCTGCAAGAGGCATTTTCATTCTCCTCACACTCAGCCCTGAAGCTTTCTATAAATGAAGCTGATGAACTAACACCTGAGACACAGCTACACCTGGAAACACAGGAGAAAGAAGCCTCTGCATTTCTTGAAGGCAATGTCAGAGATCACACCTTCAAATCCTATAGGCTTTAGCCTCTAAACCCCTAAAAAAAAGACCAAAAGTAATACTATCATTGCTCCTGCTGCTTTTTAAAAAACAGACAGTAACTACTAAAAATATCTCTTGTTTTCCCAGCCAGTAGTATTGCTTTTTCTTGGTCAGCAGAGCGAGACATGGTGGGAGAAGATGTATTTTAGCACAGTGCTGTGCCAAAGTGCTCCCATGGACAGAGCATACTACCTGAAGCATTTCTAGGAGCATTCAGTCCATGCTCCCTGAGGTATGAAATATTAGACTGTAACTGATACGAACCAGTTGCAAGCCAGAGGTTCGCTCTCTAAAAAGTGACTATAAGAAGCTGATGAAGTTGAATAAAATAATTTCTGTAATACAAATAAAACACATTTGGATTGATGAAAACACTGACAAAATCCCATTGAATGAATCAGATGCTTTCAGTCGAAAAGCAGGATAGAGAACAGGGGCCTGTCACATGAATTTGTAATTTCACAGGGAAATTTTATTTATATTTTACCTGAATTATTTCCTTTTATTCTTTTTTTTTTTTTTTAAACAATAAAAAGAAGCACTGAAAATTCCAGGTGATCTTTAATTTCAGATTATACCATTCATACAGTTTTATTTCAGAAATTCTTAGTTTTGTAATGAATATAACTTTTCTTCTTCAGGCAAAGCTAAAGATGTTTTGACAGTGTGACCTAATTCCTCCCTTCCTCCCCCTCTTCTCCTCGCCTCTGCACTCCTGCATAGAAAGCTTTGATTTGCACAGAGAACTAAGAAAGCAATTATTTAGAATAAAAAT
>NW_008685415.1:4418-6808 GCF_000695815.1 Acanthisitta chloris
AGACCTAATTAAAGAGGCTGGATGATGCTGTTTGCTATTTTCTCACTGTACATCAACATCATATTTTCAGTTTCAAATTTACAAACTATCATCTCAAATTCTGATGCCCCATAATTTAAATACTTTGCTCCTTTCCATTAGAGCTTCTCGAACTCCCTCAGAGTTTCAGCTGCAATTGAATTGTAAAATTAAGGTTTGGTTTCCAGTGAGTAAATGTTTGGACATGGGATTCTGGCTCATATTTAGCAATTAAGAATGTGCATTTGAGTTGATAAGATAATGTGACTTCCGTATCTCTCACAGCAGGAGTTTTGATCCCATGTTAGTGTTTAACACATGGTTTTTTTATACATTACATTAATGTGACCGTAATGTGAAGTCAAAACACATTTCCAAACCTATATCCTTTCTTTCAGAAGGTTTTTCTAAAACAACAACAACAAAAAGTTAGTGTTCATATTATAATAAAAGCTTGTGGGAGAGGAGCAAGAGGGTTATTTTCATTTGCCACTCCATGAAAAAGACTGTCTTTACAGCAAATACTTTAACTAAATCTTATCAGCCGTACATTTAGTGAAAAATCAATTCTCTTCCTGAGGAAAAAGAAGTTTAAGAGCAAACTCTACATGATATCTCTCACCCTCTTTACCTAATACACTAAGGTGCCCAAACACTGTGGAGATGAGGACACAACCAAAGACCATATCACCCTTTTCAGAAAAAGCCTGTTGCAGAAATATTGACAATTATTTCAAATTTTTTTCATTGCTCTGTTGCTTTTGAATTTTATAGCTATTTAAATTTAATTTTAAAAAATTTTCTTAGCCTTTTACTACTAATTATATTAGGATGGGAACTAAGGCTACCAATAGTGGTTGCTGTGGTTTATACATATATTGAGTCAGTGTGTGCAAACCAAAGCCACACACCCACTGTGTGAGGAACTTCATACACTGTCAGGTACTGAATAATATTTGCAGCAGCAACTTAGGTACTGGGTTACTGGGAGATATTTCAAAGTGAAAATGGGAGCTGAACTCTGTGACTGGAAAATTTCCCCATAGGTTTTTAAAATTGAAGAATAATTGCTTATGTTTTTCTTATTGTTTTTGCCACTATTGTTATTTCTCCACCAAGGCCAAACTGTCGAATCATAGGAAACAAATATGAAGAAGACTTATATCTGCTTTCATCCTGCTGAGATTATATCATTGTTTTCCTGAGATAAACACAAAACTAAATAATGCATGTAACTGATGTAAAGTCTCTTAGAATTTATAAAAAGTACTCACATAAAAACATAAGTGTAGGGGGAAAAGCATTTGAATTAATAAACTAATATTCAGAGGGAACAAACATCAAAACTCTAACCTACAGTACATGGTTACAACTGTGTATTTCAATCCTAACTTCAGCCCTTGTTGAAGTCGTTTCCTATGCCACAGGAAAGATTCTAGGTTTATTTTCCCCTAAACCTGAAACTTATTAAATTCAATTTAGTCTGGCCTTTCCTAGCCGCTGGGAGAGGATGATATATTTTTTCTCTTCAGGCAGGACTGCGCTTAAACACAACCAGGGATTCATGCAAAACCATTCAAGACTAAGGCAAGTGCTTCAGGGGGAGGAAAAAAAATTAACTATAGCTGTTTCTACAGTAAATTGTCAAGTGATGTGTTGCTTCAGGATGGGTCAAATCAGCTGAAAGTCAGATCCCGGCTTTGCCAATGAGTCACAACTTTATCAGGTCCTGCCTCTGGTTATTACTGCCAATGTGACCGGCTTGTAACGAAGGAAATGCTAGTGCAAAGCTCGGCCTGTCGTGTTCTATATCATCTCCAGGCCTCAGCCTGTGTCTGCAGGTGTTTCTCTGTATTGAATCTCCCTGGGGAATCTTCGGCTTCACAGCAAAAGCCGGCTGAAGTGAAAGTGATTTGATTTGGATCCTATTACAGGCACTTTACCTCTTCTATTTCCGTGATAATAGCAGATTGGAGTCGATTATTGTACCGGGAGGGAAGTTAATGTGTTGTCGAGAAACATTGGTAAAAGTGGCACAGGAAAAGGCACATAAATAAAAGTTTACAGTGAAGCAAAAATCTGGGAAGCAAACCTGCGTAAGTGTCTTTCTCAGTCTCTGAATGGCTCTGGATCCTTTTCTGTCTTTATTCCAATTTTTAAAAATGAAGGATTTCCTCTTGTTTTAATTTTGTCACTCCTGTACATCTTTCGAGCGACAGTTCTCCTCCCCCCACCCCAGTCCCTGTCGGGAAACTCAGCCACCCAAACAGACTTGCCGCAAGGACTGGGTTTGCACTGATTATCTTGCTTTGTATTCCCTGGAGTCTAAAAGTTTGCCAGCCTCAACTAATGCACCTCAGAGAATCACAGAA
>NW_008685415.1:6837-20667 GCF_000695815.1 Acanthisitta chloris
TGTCCGTTCACAAAAGAAAAGAAAAACATTGAAAAATTTCCAAGAACTCCTGCTAGGTGACAAAGTAGCATTTGTAAGATGCCCTTCAGTGCTCCTTCAACTTCAATACTGAAACCTTTGTGTTCTCTGTGGTGCGGCTTCAGATGGAAGTGATACCGGGTTAGAAAAACATGCTACATCAAACAAGACGTGGCTAATAAGATGGAACAATCAGGTTTTGCTCTGATTTCAAATGTTCGCTGAAAAAATTTTGTGTAACTCACCCGTATGCTTGATCATATTTTAAGTGGGTAGTTGAAAAAAAAAAAATAGTCATTGAAATTGTGACTTTCAGCCAAAGACTTTTCCAAGCCTGAGACATAAATAAAGCATTACTGAAACATGACCGCTGTTAAACACAATAAACGGGTACACAGCAGCACAGACTGAAAGGGGTGAGATTTGGGAAGCAGGGCGTGGGAAGGGGATCTGGTGTATTTGGGGAATATGCCAGTGTAAAAATGTTTCAGGGAAGATTTCCACCTGAGCCCTGTTCTTTTCCCTTCATCCTTTTTACTACAATGAAATAGTCAGCTCTTCTACCTGTCTCATCTCCATCTCCAGCTTTTTTCTTTGCTTATGTTTGAAATTAACAATGCCCCAAAACTTTCTCTTTTTTTTAAGTAAATTTGCTGCTGCTTTGAAAAAACAGTATTTTCCATCTCAAGCGTAGACTTAGTTCAGACAGAATTCTGGTTAACAAATAATTAAATAAATACCATCATCAATTTAATTAAGACTTATTTTTTAAACTCTTCCTTCATTTCTCAGCTTTAAGGTGCACATTATATTTTGAAACATTTTCATTTTTAGGGCACTGTTTTCAGATGATTAAGCCAACACAGTTTAGAACTAAATGTAGCAGACAGTTGCTTGGGCATGGCTGAGTGGATCAAAAAAAAGAGCACCATTTGCTTACTTAGTTGGATGTTTTAGAAATATGCTAGCAGCTCTGTTTGCATTGCTGCAGGGTCCTGACATTTCATCCCCCTCCTCATTTAAAATATCCAGAAAACTGATGGCTTTGCTGTTTTGAATACCTTCACCTATGGGAGGGAAGTACAGTCTCCAGGCATATCACTTAAATCTGAAATTTGGCACATTTATTCATACCTATGCAAAGCAAAGACCAGGAGAACAGAGTGCTCTGCCAATCCCAACTGGAACATCCACATCTACCTTTAGTGACAAATGCCAAGTCAGAAGAGAGAGGGACTCAGTGCCCAAATTGTTGTAAGGATGTACATTCACTTCTATAAAAACAGTAGATCTAGTGGAAAAGAAAATAAAAACCGCAAACAGACAGAAAAAGGGGATAAATTGTCTTTCTGAAAACAAGGCACAAAGAGCAGGATTATAATCTCACAGCACGACTTTATGGTGACAGGTGTCCTTACAGGAAGACAATGGAACACGCATATCCTGTCTTGCTCCCTTCATGAGACAACAGGCATAGAAATTGATTGTACACTGCCTGCACAACAAGCTCTAAGATCCCTACTCTTCTCCATCATCACTAAACTGTGAAATGACACATTAGTCATTCAAGTAAAAAAAGAAAGTTATTAAAAATTTTATGGACATTTAATTTCCAAATGCTGAGTTATTTTTGTACGGAGAAACCCAAAAATGTAGATAAACTTTCAATTCCTCTTACTACCATCATGCAGGGTTAGCTGGATTTTATTGTCTTTTTTTAAAACACAAAAAAAGTGAGGAAATTTTAGGCTGAAGTATAATTCATTTTGACATCTGAGAACCCCACCTACACAATCAATTCAGCAAAGCAGAGACCTACCTGCAAAATGTTTTGGCATTAGCAGGTCTACATGTTGTGCAGACAAATGCTTCAGCTTCAGGGTATTGCTCAACTGCTCACTGTGTGTCAGACCAAAAGTGCACTAAATCACTAGAAACTTCACTGATTGTCAGTGATCTGGAGAGACTTTGCAATGTTCTGGGCCTCCACCTCTCCTCACCTGCCTCTCTTTTTTTATTCCTTGTCTTCTCTCTTGACATTTTTTCAGGCATTTAGAGATCATTTTCTCCCCAGATGCCCTTTATGGGGAACATGGTCCCCTTCTCTCTTCCTTCCTCCTTTCCTTCTCACATTCTTTATCCTCTATCAGCAGCATTAAATATGTACCAGCTTCTTACATAGAAGCTAACCTGCTCCTCTAAGGATTCTCATCTGTGCGTCTGATCTATTTTAGCAAATGGAAACTCTTTGTTCAAAGAGGTATGGAAGATGTGAATAAAAGTATTAAAGTTCTTCCCATTGTACAGAAAGGCCTAAACTGCACTCTAGGAGAAATAGAAAAGGAAAGTCTGGGTCTGCATGGAAGAAGTGCTGAACACATGGTGACTCTGTTGTCTCACTCTTGTCTTATGCATCTTTTCTATGGGTCTGGACCCCCCTCATTCTAGAGAGACAGAGGTCTGACAGGTCAGTGCAGCCAACTTATTACCCTGAGTCAAGCTCACAGTGGACCAATAAAGTCAGTAGAAACAAACTCCTCCCAAGGCCTAGTATAAAAAATATGCTTATATTAAAACTAGGGTTTCCATCAAAATATAATGGAGATCAAAGCAGTGAATCACACAAAGACTGAGCAGCAGTGCCCTCAACTAGAGCCTTGGCTGCCTCGTCCAACCATGGCTGAAATCTCTTTGAGGTTAAACCATCTCTTCATGGTCATCATGACAGACCACTATCCTATCTCCAGCTCTCTACTTCAAGCATGTTTCCTGAGACAAATCTGATGTGAAATTTTTGTATTCCCCATGATGCTGCCCAAATTGTGCATATTTCAAGTGGAGTAAAGGGTCATGACAGTTATTTACAACTCTCAGTATTTTGCACAGAATTTGCATCAAACAGTGCCAATATCAGTTAAGTTTTATTGGAGTTTTCAGTGTGAGAAAGAGCAGAATTGCTTAACTGAATCTCAAAAAATCTACATCCCACTTGAGAATTTATTTTTTTAAAAAATCAGGGTTAATAAGAATAACATGTTGAATTTGCAAAGAATGCCTAGGGGTCCTATAACAGCATGGCAGGAGAAGAGGTAAAGAGAAGCTTTTATTCTAAGGTTATTAATGAAGAGTATATTTAAGAGTGAATAATTTTGGCCATGACACAGAACCTTAAACAGAAAAAAAAAAAAAAAGAGAAGAAGCGCTATATTAGCTTTTTATAATCTTTCTCTAGAAAATGGAATTTTTCTTTTCCCATTTGTCTCCTGGGCTAAACAACCACCTTAAATATATATGTGAGCTTGGAGGGTTGTTTTAGCTTCCTTGAGGATAGTCCAAGAAATAGTACCTGGCTAGAAGGAATGAAATCAGTCCCTATACACAATACAGCACATCTGAAGTGGAACAGCCCCTGTGTATCACAGAGCAGGGATGCTCCACAGTTTTGATGCATTACTGAGTGCTCTCCCTAACCAAACAAAGCTTTGCATCTGACTAGTTGTTACAGGCAACTGATTTACATAATTACTTTGGATTTTTTTTTCTCCCTCAAAAACACACAACATATGAATCATTGTACTCTGTCTTAAAGTCATTATTAGCCAATTAGAAGTCTGGGATTTGCATTATTACTCTTCAGTTGTTTCTTGATAATCATACTGTGACGTGCGATTACCAAAGTTGGACTGGTGATTGTACAGTGGATTATAACCTCAGAATTATTGCAGGGCTTTTCAGCAATAAAGAAACTACCTCAGCTGCTCAATTCCCTGTCAAACTGGAATGAAGGAAACAGAAAAAAAACCAAGCAAAAGATGAGTAAAACAAGGCTCCTAGAGTGATGAAAACAAAATAAAAATAGTTGTAATATTTATCAACTCATGAGAAGTGAAGGATGCGTTTCTGGATTTCAGATCTGATACAAAGTATAAAAATCCTATGCGTTACAGTCATACATCTTACAGATTTATCTGGATAATGACACTGTAAGCTAGAAAATACTAGAAAACATGTAAAAGCAAGAAATAACGTAATATCCAACATCATATCCCTCACAAAAAGCCCAGCCCTGGTTCAGAGTATGCCAAAAGCTACCATGACCACAGAGAAGGAAGGGCTGCATACTGGCATCTGTGTCTCCTGGGTGATAACAGAGAAGAACAGGGTCAGTAAGAGTTATATATGTAGAGAAACTTACTGAACAGGGCCTTTTTCTTGGGATATCTCCTTGTAATACGCTCCAGATACTGTCAGACCAATCTGATTGGGAGCAAAAAACTACCCATGTGGATGATGAATTGTGTGACTAAGTAATAGCCTAAGTCAAGTGTGGATGTGACCGTTCACTGGAAGATGGCAATGTAATGAATCTGCTCCAGGGTTTAGGGGGTTAAGTGGCTTGCCGGAAGACAAGTTAATGATGTACCGCTGCATTCAATGAAGATTGATTGAGAATGGTATAAATGGGCAATGGGCAAGGACAAAGAGCCTTGTTTTGGGAATGAGGCAGAATGGTGGGGAAGAGACAGATTACAGCTGAAGGTGGCTGGTGTGTTGAGTTGAAAGAACAGTCTCAAAAACCATAGGGAGAGACACTTCAGGGGAGATGATTTCACTCATGTCTCATACTGTGAAGCAAACAGTGAGCAGAATGGTCATGACAAGTGTCTACTGATAACATTTGTGTTACCTATGGCCACTGGACTGACATCATTAAACACGGGGGAACTAAATAGGATTTTGCACCTTCTTTGAGATCTTTTCCACATTTTGAGGTAGCACACAAGTTATTTTGCATTAAAAATGCAATTTAAACCCAGAAGGTTGGAATATGCAAGAATTCGATTGCAGGGGAGAATAGGGAAGTACAAAAATGCAATTATGCAGGAGTTCTTCCTCTAGCCTTGCAGGAAACATAGAGCATTAATATCTCAGGAAAAAAGGGACACAGTGACTGGTAGAGTTTCAACTCAAGGCTATTATCAGAGGGAAAGGCTGTACTTAGAACAAGAATGCTAAGCAGAGGTCACAAAAACAAGTTCAACAGGTAAGTGACACAAAGACATAAGAAACTCTATCATTTTAGTGTAGCCTGGGTAGAAGAGTTTTATAGATTATAAATTAACAGTCTCAAAATGCTTTTAATGCCACCTAATACTGCACAGTATTGTTACATCCATGACAAATAAAAACTGTGCCCAAGACTCCAATTCAAAAATATAAATAGGAATGATTTTGGTCTGATAACTAGACAGCTAAAACCAAAAAAATCACACACAAAGGTGTGCAGGTGAAGGAAATTCTGTGGCCTGGAAACTATATAGATATATAGAACAGACAACTCTAATCTCTAGTCTTGTTAGCTTCATCTATTAAGTAAGCCTGGAGGTACAATAGACCTACAACTTCCCTCAATGAATCTCATTACAGCAGTCATTTGTTGTAATGGAAGAGGCTCTGACTCACAATAACTCACAGTGGCTCACTTTAACCCACCATGCTTTCTGTATCCCTCCTTCTCCCCTCCCAAGGAATCCAAAATAGCCCACTTAAGCTAGCATCCCCAGGTGTATAAAATGGGTAGCAAATATACAAGAGATTCCCATCACCACCATCTCAGTTGATGGATACCCTCAACTGGTACCACAGTTTCAGGAATTACACCAATTCCCAGATGCATCGTTTGCTTTGATTTAGCTTGTCTCTTAAGTTACAGATTAGGACCAGGGTGAATTAAGTTATAGTTACTACAAGCCTATGGGGAGGATCTCAGTACTTCATGCTTATGTGTCATGCTCAGAACACAGAGGTGGGGAAGAAGGAGGAAGGGAGATGTTTGGAGTGATGGTGTTTGTCTTCCCAAGTAACCATTATGCACCGTGAAATCCAGCTTTCCTGGAGATGGCTGAACACCTGCCTGCCCATGGGAAGTGGGGAGTGAATTCCTTTCCAGCTTTCGATGGCTGAACACCTGCCTGCCCATGGGAAGTGGGGAGTGAATTCCTTGTTTTGCTTTCTTTGCACGTGCAGCTTTTGCTTTACCTCATAAATTGTCTCCATCTCAACCTATGAGTTTTCTCTCTTTTACTCTTTGTGAATTCCTTGTTTTGCTTTCTTTGCACGTGCAGCTTTTGCTTTACCTCATAAATTGTCTCCATCTCAACCTATGAGTTTTCTCTCTTTTACTCTTTAAAACTCTTTCCCAGTTCTCTCCCCCGTTCTACCTGGGGGAATGAGCAAGTGGCTGCATGGGACTGAGTCACCAGCTGAGGTTAAACCATGACACTACTGGAATCACATATTAGGCAGGCTTCCTTCTCAACACTCTTTTTCTGCGTGGGAAATACCCTTATTATGGTTGGGACTAGCAAACATCAACAGGACTTTGGCACAGAAATGTGGCAAGGACCACACCTATATCAAGCAAACCATTGTGGTGTAGTTAGAGGATTCTGGATTCTTCTAACACAGTGTTCACCACAGTCAACAAGTTGGTGCCTTCAAGTAAAAACCTCCCGTTGCTCTATGAAATGAGCTACTTGGTGTCTCCCATACTGCACTGCAGGGCAGAAGAAGTGATGGGTGCCTAGGCAGGGCACCGCTCCAGAGAACAGAATAGGGCTAGACATGCCAATGCTCATTTCCAATCAAACTATTTTCAGTCGAAATATTTTCTGTTAAAACATTCTGAGTTTTGCAGTTTCTCTCCCAGTGGATAAAACCCAAAACAAAAATCCCAACCCTCCCCCCAAAAATCAAAACAAAACAAAAACCCCAACAAATGTCAGAAGAACAGAGAGAAGCAAAACTTAATGTAGTCACAAATCCAATTTTCTGCTCAAAATGCAATTCTAACTGTTCCTAATTAGGCTTTATATCTGGCTCAGCACAGGACAGGTTTTTCCAAGATGCATGTTTCCTCTACCATGCACACCAGGTTGCTCCCAAAAGTGCTCTAGAGGGACCTATCTGCCCCTACCTCTAATCTTCATAGTGGTACTCAGGTACCTGTGAATACAGGGCTGCACTAAAACCTTTCACATCTGGGTACACCTAATCTTACACTAAGGGGGAAAAAAAAAAGAAGAAGAAAAGAAATGCAATAATATGTTGTTCTCTTAAAAACATTTCAACTATACTGAAAGTGCATTAATTCAGTTTGCTCAGTTCAAACCATTCCAGCAGCAAATGAAGCCTGCATCTATAGAGTGCTTTGCTGCATGTCCCTTATTAGCTAATTCTCTCACATCAAGCTCATTTAAATCTATTTGTCCCAGACCACCCTCTTTAAAGTGAGGAAGGAGGAGGATGGGATCTCTTGCTACTCAGGCTCCCATCCTATTTATGACTGAATGTTTAAGGATGCTTTACAAAACTTTCTCAGTCTCCTCTTGTAATTCAAATCAATTGTAGCCATAAAACAAAAATTCTGGAATTTATATATTCCCCCCTCCTGAAAAAAAAAAAAAGATTTAATTTGATAATTGAAGAAATAAAAGGTTCTTTTCAAACCTGACATTAAAAATCTCTAATAAAAATGGGGAAAATTAAGGTCTAGGATGACAGTCTTTATCAAAGTGTATATAGAGACATTATATGTTCCAGTAATTGTTTAGGCCGGTGAATTAATGAATCCCTGGCTGTAAGTCTCCATTTGAAATTATTTCAGTGGTGTCTGCTGCTCTGCTGCTTTGGAAAAGCCTGTTGTCTGAAGCTCTGGAGAAGGGCCTTGAACCCTGCCATTCAATCCCTTTCAGCCCATCAGCTGAGTCTAATTGCCAGAAAGCACACGAGACCCCTAAGCCTGATTGTTCCCCGACCTCCTTTGAGGTTCTGAGGCATGAAAAGCAAAAGGGAAAAAAAAGCTCTCTTTTGATCTTCTGTTTCTTTCTCTCTTTCTCTCTCTCTCTCTTTTTTTTTTCCTGCCTACTCCTACTCTAAGAATGACACATTTCTTTATATGGCTTCTCCTTCTTATAAAGACAATAATTAATAAGGCCTTTATAAAATGAGGCTTGAATTGGTGTCACCTTCAAGGGTGGTCCGGGGCTCTGAAGTGAAACCCCCGGTGGGCTTAGGCATTGCATGGCCTTTGCACAGGTCAGGTTTAAATACCCTGACCTCAATTTTCACTCTCCTCCACTAATGAGCCGATTCACACATGGATACAAAATTATACGAGGCAAAAGACAAAAGGACCAAGGTGTAGTTGACACCACATTGGCCAAATTTTATTATCATCTTTGTGCCTATGACATCACAGCTGTGGACATTGTCAAAGCGGTGAAACAGCTCACTTTCTCCCCCCACACTACTTCTTTTTGTCCCCTGCCATCAGCTTTATATAATTACTTTCACAAACTCACACTCTCTGCCTATTACTTGCTCAGATGTCACGAAGCTGCGACGTTAGGTGGGACTGGGGACCAGTCTGGGTTCTTATGTGGTTACACATGCAGAACTGGGTCGCTTTTCTTGAGGTTCTGCTTCACTGCCTCACTGTCAATTGTGAGGATAAAGCGGCATTATGTGTAGCTATTCTATTTCACAGGCTTATCAATCTGACACCAAAAGTTTAAAAAAAAAAATAAAATCATCACACCAGGGATGTTACGTGTCCATTAAAGGAAAATTGTTGATGGTTGACATTGAATGAGTTGTCAAAGACAGCGAGACACCCATTGCATAAGTTTCTCTATTAATGCAAAACATTTAACAAGTTTATTAGAGAAGAAGCTAAAAGAGGGGGGAAAATGATGCTATGACAGCCACACCCGTGGGTTGTAAACCTGTCAAATCCCGTCAGGGGAGCAAGGTCAGTGTTTGGATTGAAGACAGAATCAGCAGGAGGCACTCTTCCTCTGAGTCAGTGGATCCCACACCAGGCACTTCCATAGCAGTATATAGGACAGTGCCTCAGGGCTAATTCACAAGCTAATGTTTCTGCCTGACACAGCCACAACATGTTGTTGATAAGCTAAGAAACAAGTACTAAGTATTTCTAGGAATTTTAAAAAAAATCCCATGCCACTTTTTGTTGCCATAGGAAAGCCTACTAATATTTAATCACGCTATTAGGTTCTGCCGTCCTTCCTCTCAAACTTGGTTTCAAATAGTTGTTGTTTTCTTCATTTCTTGTCCTGAGATGATGTGCAAGGTTGTGGTTAAACACTAACAGAGCCCCTAAGAGGCGGGCTGTGTATCACTCAAGGCTGGATTGATCCCTGTGCCTTAATCTCGCTTTTCAGGATGGTGTAAGGATGATGAATAAATATATGCAATGATGCAACATGCTAAAAAGTCTTTGCACTAAAATAAAAGTATACTATCACCTTTGGGACAATTTTGGAGGTCTCACCTCCCAGGCAAAACTCAAAATGAATTAACACTATTCTCGTTAAGAATAAATTAGGCTTGAAAAACATTTGTTCATTAAACCCCATAATACAACTATACAGCTAATAATCCTGTCATCCTTCTGCAAAACACTCTGCACTGTTAAAAAACAGGTATTCAACAAAGTACAATAACTCTCCACAAGCAACTCCCCTTAGCAAGGAATGACTAAGAAAGGGCTATTATTAATTACCATTATTTTGTCATACAGGGGATTTCAAGGAAAAAGAATTGGCAGAATATTTTATTCCTTTAAAAAGCAAAAAGCAAACTCCATTGCTCTTTTGCCTTTTAATTCTGACAGATTGTTTTTGCAAATATAATTTTTAAATGTCCTAGAAGATGCACATCGTGCATGTACACATACAATATTCCAAAAGAGAAGCCCTTCAAAATATAAAATATCCAACACGCTATGCTTAAAACTTGAGGAAGAATAATTTTTTCCAGCCTGAAGTATTAAAATAACTCCAACCACCCCAGACAAAAATAATTTTAAAAGACAAAACCTCATTCATGAGCATGAGTGCAGGCAGTGAAGGAGAAGAAGCTAACACATATACACCACAGCCAATTAAAAAAAATATATATAAGCTCCTTAGTGGCACATGAAGACATTTTCACTTCATCAGGATAGAGCAAATATATATGGGTTTGGTAGTCCTTTTTCCCCTTCCAACCATGTATATTAAGGACATTTGCTGACAGACACTTCCCGTATCACTCCGGGACTGCCAATGAACAACCAAAATGAGCTAATAACTCTTTGGGCACATGCTGGTGGAAGAAAGCAAACTGGAATAACCTGATTTGGCCTCACCAATAGTTTTTTGTACGACAGCTAATCAAGGCTATAAATAAAGAATGGATTAATTATCGTCTCAATTTTTTTTAATCACTTTCTATTTAATTTCCAAAGTACTAGTGTATTTATGAAACCTTTCTAGGGAATTAATATCACATATTTGATGTACAACTTTCTCTTAAAATAAAAAGTAATATTATCAGTTTACTTTTGTAAAATAAAAGCAAAATAGTGCAGTCTTATGTCTTTATTATATGGCAGGACCAGAAATTCTATAGGACTTATCTTCATTTAACATCTCTATGTAAAGGAGCATTGAGTGATGCAAATTTTTACCTGCTGAGGATCTGTCCTCATTAGGATGAGACCATAATAAAATCTGTTTCCAGCCTGATGAGGCTGAGGGAATTACAATTTATGTGATTTTTAGCAGACTACCATGCAACAGTGCTATGAAGTGCAGAGCAAAACTAAACTAAAAGAGAAGAAATTAATTTAACATTTGCTATACACCAAAGTAAGTGTTCTTCAAATTGTACAAAAAATCAGGAAATACAGAAGTTAAGGTCTGTAGGACCATTGCAACTCCCCTACCCAGAACAGACAGAATGAATTAATTATTCCTCTCTTCTTTCTGCACCATCAGTCCAGTTCGTATCTTCCCAGACACATTAAATCTCTAGGTTGTTCCTTGCAGTGTATAGAACAGCAAATTTAGATTTTCCCTAAAAATCACTGGAAAAAAAACGAAGGACAGTCTGAAAAGTCTGACTTCAGCCCACTTGATTTGAATGGGACATTGCATCATCGTGAGAAAGTGTATTTCCTAGCCACAATTATCCATACATAGAAAATATAAAATATCATGATCATCCTTCCTAGAATAAATTATTGTGATGCTAAATCTGTGTCTCTTCACATAACTGCATACAGCAACGGGGCGTAATATAAGGATAGATCATATTCTCGAATTCATATAAAATACATAAAATGAGAAAAGGCCTGAAATGCTTGGTTCCTCAAGCCCCTACTATGTGCTAAAGCACTGGAAATCAAATGGGCTTTTTGGTGTGCAGAGTACTACTCTAATGGCAGTTAAGCTTGGCCATGCAAAAATATAAATATCAGCCTAGTGAAAAAAACTCAGATATATTCAAATATATCATACAGTAGTATTTATCTCAACATATTTACATAAAAGCAAGCTATGATGGGTTAAGATTCACTAGAGTTTCTCTGGCCTAACCTTGTAAACGCTGTCCTGACTGAGGAAGAAAAGTATTTATAAAATAGGGAGAATTAATGCCCATTTGAGAGCAATGTTTTGTTTTTATAGTACTTTGGTTACTCTTGTTTCCACAAAAACAAAACAATAAATAGGGGGGTGAGGAAAATGCCTTCTGAGACCACCCACAACCAGCAGTGTGGAGCACATGGGCTTCTCCATGGATTCTCTATGAAACAGCTAATACCCAACACAGCACACCCTCTGGGGGAATCATGGAGACACAGGACTAATGAAGACATCTGCACGTGTTTCCCTGCAGACATGGCTCCAAAAGGGATGCCTCTTCACCAAGATTCCCTTTGACAACACCACATTCTAATAGGTACCTTATGAATGCTGTACTGCTAAAATGATAAAAGTACTGTCTGTGGAAATATTTCTCTAAATGTGATTCCACCCCCACCCCCAACACTCGATGCACAGCTATCTTTATATTCTAAAACCTGTCACCAAATCACTAATTATAAGAGTTTAAGAGTGCTGGAAATCTTAACTTCCTCATCATTCCAATCAGCTGCTGTTTGCTGCAATTGCATTCCCTTAGTAGCATCACTTTGCTGGAAAAGATTCACAATCTTGGATGCAACAGGATCACCAACTTCTCCCCTCACTAGAGATTCCTGAGACCAAGCTGCAGTTACCCTCTTTGCACCCAGCCTTGTTGAGAGTGCAGGAATTTGTTGTAGAATTATTTCATCTCCAGCAAATATCCTAAATTTAAGCTTTAAAAATTTCCTCAGAACATAAGTCTGAGGACATAAGAGATTTTTATGCAGATTCTAGCAGTATAGACCAGTGAATTGTTGAGGTTGTGCCCCAACTTAGGTACCAAATAATATACTCCTTTACTCGCACTGTCTGTAGGTACTGCTGGCACAAAGGCTTAAGCCAGGAGTTTGTCCTCTCCACTCACCTAATTAAAGCTGAGTTCTTGGTCTTCAGCTGCTCTGAAAGACTCATTTCTTTCACCATCATCTCTAGTATGGACATAGTCCAAACAAAGTTCTAAATTGGGTCAAATTCTATACCTATGGTTGAATACTGTGTGAGTTTTTTTCTTCTAATTCACTAAATGTGCAGACATTTTTGGCACTAAAAGTTTTCAACTAAAGAGACTTTGATGAAAGCTGTTATGGATGGGGGAAAAAAATCCTTCTTTAATGAATTCAATCAAGGAGGAGCAAATGGAAACACGAAATGGCAAATACTTTTCCCTTTTTTTCAAACAATTACAGCATTATTTTATGTGAAATCTCTTCTGTAACAATGAGAGAAAATTAGTGTGTGTTCTATTCAAAAGATACTGCAGGATGGATTAACATTTATGATCCAGAGTTCAGTGACTTGAATGTTTTCATTTTCTTTTTTTTGTATTAATTGGATTTTCCAGTATACACTGAAGTGGTAAAATGCATTTAATCAATATGCTTTGGGACTAAATTAGCAAAGTACTAATTTTGTTGTGCAAGGTTATATTATGTATTGTACATTTTTAATCACAGTATTCTCAGTTTATTTCTCATTTGCCAAGCTTATGATCCCATTGTGTATATTGCAAAGAGAATAGAGAGTCAGAGCAAGCCTCAGGAGTTCAAATATATAGAGGAGTGATTTCCTCCTCTATAGGGGAGGGTTTATTAACTTCTCATCCTAACCTGTACAGTATGACATGAAATTATTATGCAGCCACATTGCCTGAGAGTAGCAAGAGCTGCAGGAGCTCAGCCACGATAGTGTCTTAAATTTTATTAAACATTTTTAAAAGAGAGATGTCTGCTGAAGAGATGTGGAAGGCAATAGTTTTAGGGGAACTGACCCTAAAATGCCTCACCAATCCCAGGTGTAACCTGCATCCTTCAAGGGTCATGTGGCAGAGGAGAAGGAGACTAGAAGGCAGCCCCGGTGGGCATTACCAGGATGGTCTGGTGCTCACTCAGCTGAGAGAAGAAAAGGACAAAGGATCTGTCTGCACTGTTTCACAAAGGGAGAAAACTTCCATTAAATAGCAGAACAGTGAGAAAAGGGCCAAAGAAGCTGCATAGATCAGATACCAGATATTCCTGTCCCTGAGAAGGAGAGTCGAAGAGTCAGACTGTCTGTGTGCTGATGGCCCTATGGCAGGGGACAGGGAGCAAGGACACCCACCTGTCCCATGAAACCTGTCACCCATGGGAGCAGTGCAGGACAGGACCTTGGGAGGATGGTGAAGAAGAAAGAACAGCATGACCACAAACGAGGTTCACAAACATTCATATCACATTTATGCACTACCAGCTGGGGCAAATTTCATCCAAATCAGGTGTGAACATAAGTTCACATTTCTGCT